>NC_048587.1:32396973-32604473 GCF_013265735.2 Oncorhynchus mykiss | reverse complement strand
GTGTTTGGTCACCACCCACATGACCAAATGTCTCTTTTGGAAGCCATGCGTGCCGGATGTGAGGACACGAGTCCAGAGGACTGCCAGGGATGGATAAGGCACTCCAGAAGGTTCTTCCCCAGGTGCATGGCAAGAGAAAACATTAGATGTGATGTTGAAGAAAACCTGTGGCCTGATGCTAGAGAGGCAGGATTAGCCCCTCAATTATTTGTTCGAATTACAGTATGTACTTTTAGTTTCTACCTTTTTTTTCTCATTACTGTAATTCTGTAAATTACTACAGACTATTGAAGCAAACTGCTAATTTTCATTTACCTTAAAGAATTGTTATGTTCAACAAATTTTAATAAATCATGTGAAAGAATGTCACTCTTTTCTTTGAAGAAAATATTACTTTGTATGAAGTCACTGAAATTGTTCAAACTGTAAAGATGAAAAGTTTGTATTTTCTGTATTGGTGTTAAATGCTAGTGTTTTTACTCTCAGTGTGTTCTGAGTGACAGTGTGTGTTATCTCAGTGAGGGTTGTGCATAGTGTTTGGCTGCACTGAGCGTGTTTTGAGCCATGTGTTAAGAGTTGTGTTGCTTGGAATGAGTTTTGCAGGTGATGTGAACTGTTTAGCTCAGGTGACTGTTGGTAGTGCAGACTGTAGTTAGAGTTTTGCACATGTGACTCCAGTTGTGCCCACTGTCGTTTAGCAATCGAAAAAAACTGTAAGTGTCCTATTTGTGAAATGCGAGAGAGAGAGAGACAGAGAGACAGAGAGAGAGAGAGAGAATGAGATATTGTGCATAAAGTCTTAGGACAATAGCAAACACTAAAACATTGGAAAGGTCCACAAACCAGCTTTCCCCCTGTTCCTTTTATAAGCTTATTACATAAGGTTAAAAGAGGAGGTACTGGCCCATCTTTATTCTGCTGTTTATTCTCCTGTGCTTGAATTCCTGTCCGTACCACTGTTCTGTTACTGTAGACTTAGTCTGCAACCCAAATGGCACCCTATTCCCTATGGGCCTTGGTAAGAAGTAAGGCACTATATATATGGAATAGGGTGACATTTGAGACACACATAGTATAACGACTGAGAGCCGGATTGGGATCGACTACAGTACAGAATATGAAAGTTTCTATCCAAATAAAAGTTAATGAAAAATAATAATCTCGGGTTAATACATAATTGCCTTTGATAATCATTGGGATGTGTTTGGGGAGAGAATACAGTACAGAACAGATTGAAGGGTATAGCTTCTGCTCTCTCTCACAAAGTCAGTTTAATACAGTTGACTCCTGATATATGCAATGGATTGAGGTTGAGGTGAGTGTGTAAACAAAATCAGAGCGTAGAGTAAGTGAGAAGTTACATTTCAGTATTTTCTGAGAACCAATAATTCACAATACAGTTGAGAAGGAGGTGGGAAGGTAGGATGTGAGCAATCGTGGAAAGACAAATTGAGATAGAGGCAGACTGTTAGGCAGCAGGAAGTGGACAGACGGACTGTTGTCTCAGCAAAACCCAGAGGAAGACTGGGAGACTAGCACACACATATGCACACACACAGAGGAAGAGTGGGATTCCTGTACAGAGCCAAACCAGCTGTACCGGGAGGCAGGAAACCCGACTTTTATCATTCTTTTAACTATGATTTCCTCTTGGAGGAAGTTGCTCTCACTGTGTGTGCTTTCTCTGGCTCTATCTCATCTCAGGTCTGTCCCAAATGGCACCCTATTTTCTATATAGTACCTTGGCCCACAGGGGTCTGGTCAAAAGTCGTGCACTATATAGGGAATATGGTGCCATTTGGGATGTACAGTTAGGGTGTAGCATAGTCCCTATCTATCCACTGGCTTATCAACCGGCCCGGCAAACTAACTCAACTTCACACCACCTAAAGTCTGTCTTCATTTCTCACTACAGTACTGTTGAGGAAGGCAGATGTAATGTTTACCTTCTGTCTGTATCAAATTGTCTGTCCATGTCAAAACAAGAGAAAGATATATATATATATATATGAGAGAGAGAGAGAGAGAGAGAGAGAGAGAGAGAGAGAGAGAGAGAGAGAGAGAGAGAGAGAGAGAGAGAGACAGAAAGAGAGAGACAGAGAGACAGAGACACACAGAAAGAGAGAGACAGAGACAGAGACAGAGACAGAGACAGACACACACAGAAAGAGAGAGACCGAGACAGAGACAGAGAGAGAGAGAGAGACGGAGAGAGAGAGAGAGAGAGAGACACAGAAAGAGAGAGACAGAGACAGAGTGAGAGAGAGAGAGAGACACACACACAGAAAGAGAGAGATGACAGAGAGAGAGCGAGAGAGAGAGAGAGGCAGAGAGACAGAGACAAACAGAAAGAGAGAGACAGAGACAGAGACAGAGACAGAGACAGAGAGAGAGAGAGAGACAGAGAGACAGAGAGAGAGAGAGACTCCAAGCAGTGAACATATAGTACAGTATGCAACTAGGATACAATCCCACAGGAACATCACCCCCAGGGATAGCTACAGTATATAGCTACGTCTCCTTGTGTGTGCCTCTACTGCCTATACATCATCATCATCGTAGGGCCCTGCGTTTTGTGCAATCATGTGACATAAGAGAATTACACCAAAATTAAAAGCAAATGTCTGAGGATGGTGCTGGACAATCTGACATGAAAAGACAAGTGAGAGTTTGATGAAAAAGCTTTAAATAAAGGTTAGAATCCAAGCATGTCACGACTGCACAAAATTGCCTAATCAGGGGTGGGCTTCACTGGGCTACATCATAACAGCCTTGGGTGCCAGTCAGCTTTTTACTTTAGCCAACTAGTGGTTGTCTTGCCAACGAAGAGTAGCCAAACTACTTCAAGGTACACACAAAATCAAATCTGTGTGTGTATTAATGTAGGTAGGAGGTTATGGTAATAACAAAAGGAGCACGTATGCACACAAACATGTTAGGAAAATGGGTGTACCCACACTAGGGGCCAGACTAACTGTTTTCCAACCGTGCAACGCAGAGTCATGCAATTACATATAATGTGTATTTGATTATGTAGGCCAGTTCCCCAACTTTTCTACCCAACCAATACAACAGCAAACAGAATCCTTCGAACAAAACTGTTTACACAATCACCACAGTAAGACAGAGGAAAATGACCATTTCCACTCTTGTTTCTGGAGAGGTCTCTGCATTTGCTCCATTGTCGAATGCCAGAAATCTGTAATGGAAGCATTTTATTTTTCAACCACCAAGTTTTTTTCTAGTTAAGTTTACGCAACCGTTAGGAAGGAGTTTCCATTATACACAAGCAACCCTGCCAGTAGTGACAGCATTGGACTCTTTAAATGTTTATCACCAGAAGAAAGTTCTTTATTGTATTTATTTATAGGGACAGTGCACATTAATCAACATCAATATTACAATAATGCAGCATCCATGTAAATGTGCCAGGGTTAGCCAAAAGATCATTTGCACCCTTGTCCCAGGGGCAGGTAAGAGAAATTACATTGCCATATTAAAGACAGTTCAAACAACCTTCTGGTGTGATGTAATGATCCCAGGATCACTTCACAGTGGTGTACACACACACACACACACACACACACACGTTGAAAAATGGCTGCCATCATCACCCCCATAACAGACAGAACAAAGTAATCTGAGGTGTGTGTTTGTGCGGATACCATGTAGATACCATGTAGACTACACAGATACCATGTAGACTACACAGATACCATGTAGACTACTATTTTTGTGGACCCCAGGAAGATTAGCTGCTGCATGAGCAATAGCTAATGGGATCCTAATAAACTAAACCAAGAAACTATTCCTATCTTAATTTATCTAGCTCTGAATAGGATGAAAGTTGATCAGTGAGACAGATATCAAAGAAGAGAAAAGGAACAAGGCCAAGACGAGCATCAGTGTCAGTGTTGATAAAGAAATCACATGAAGCCCATTGATCTGACACGCACACAAACATCTCTTTATCCAGCCAGGATAATATGCATTTTCCTCAAATAGTGATCATGGCACTGGACTGTGTCTACATACACTGAGCATACAAAACATTAAGAACACCTGCTCTTTCCATGACAGACTGACCAGGTGAAAGCTATGATCCCTTATTGATGTCACTTATTACATCTACTTCAATCAGTGTAGATGAAGGGGAGTAGACAGGTTAAAGATGCACTATGCAGAAATCGCTCCGCCATTTCCTGGTTGCTAATTACAGTTTGTGACAAAACGTGTAGAGTATCTTTGTGCCATCTAAAGCGCTGTGAAACATATTTTCCATAACCAAAAATATTGTAAAATATTGTATATACAAAACCGAAAGTAAAAGACGCAAAATCGATACTTAAAAATGGGAAGCATAGAAATAGTGCACATAGAACAGATCTACCACTTCTTAGAGTTGCTTTCAATGAGAATGACAGATCTATAACACATTATATCTGCATTTGATCAGGTCACCCCAAAAGTAACATTTAAAAAGGGTTTTTAAGCCTTGAGACAATTGAGACATGGATCCTGTATGTGTGCCATTCAGAGGGTGAATGGGATACACAAAAGATTTTGAAGGGGGTATGTGTCAGATGTGTGCGTACTGGTAGCAAAGTCAGAGATTTGTGAGGTTAGACAAAAAAATGTGATGCCAAGCATTTCACAGTCTACAGTGGTACTGCATTGCCCACATTTCAAAATATTTGCCCTCTCTGTCTAGCCAATCTAAATAAAACCAGATAAAATGTTAATTTGTCACATGCTTCTTCAACAACAGGTGTAGCCTAACAACGAAATGGTTACTTGTGGATCCTTTTCCAACAACGCAAAGTTGAAGATAAGATTTTTAAAAATCAAATAAAAAAATAGAAATAGTGACACGAGGAATAAATACACAGTAAATAACGAATGACAATAACATGGTTATATGCAGGGAGTAGCAGCACAGAGTCAATGTGCAGGGGTACGAGGTAATTGAGGTAGCTATGTACATATAGGTAGGGGTAAAGTGACTAGGCAACAGGATAGATAATAGACAGTAGCAGCAGCGTATGTGGTGAGTGTGAAATGGTGGGTGTGTGTGTAAATGTGTGTGGCATCAGTATGCATGTGTACATGTGTTATGTGTGTGTGGGGGTATGTAGTGCGTGCGTGCGTGCGTGTGTGTGTGTGTGTGTGTGTGTGTGTGTGTGTGTGTATGTGTCACGCCCTGATCTGTTTCACCTGTTCCTGTTATTGTCTCCATCCCCTTCAGGTGTTGCTTATTTTCCCCAGTGTATTTATCCCTCTGTTTCCTGTCTCTCTGTGCCAGTTTGTCTTGTACGTCAGTCAAGTCAACCAGCGTGTTTTTCCAGTAATCCTTTTGCTATTCTCTTTTTGATAGTCTTCCTGGTTTTTACTCCTGCCGTACTCTGGACTACTTTCCCGCCTGCCTGATCATTCTGCCTGCCTGCCCTGACCTTGACTCTGCCTGCCCTTTGGTACCTTTAAGACTCTAGACTGGTTTTGACCATTTTGCCTGTCCACGACCATTCTCTTGCCTTACCCTATTGGATTAATAAATGTTGGAAGACTCCAACCATCTGCCTCCTGTGTCTGCATCTGGATCTCGCCTTGTGTCATGATAGTATGTGTGTATTGGTGTGTCAGTGTAAGTATGTGTGTGGTTGACCATTTTTAGGGCCTTCCTCTGACACTGGCTTGTATAGAGGTCCTGGATGGCAGGGAGCTTGGGCCGTACTCACCACCCTCTCTAGATTCTAGAGTGCTGGTCATGAGAATAGAATGCTAGGTGTAGGAGTGGGCTGATGTCAGTGTGTAGAGTGGCGCACAGAGCTTGAAGGCATTGGCCAGGGAGGGGAGAGGGGGATAAGCGGGAGAAGAGGGGGGAGCTGGCGGGTGGGCACTGGATGTGGTATAGTGGTTCAGCATTTTGGCTTTTACAGACCACCCCCCCTCCCCAGACACACACATCAAATTCCAGCGAAGACATTTTCCATGTGTTAATCCCTGTACAGGGGGGAGACATGGCGAGTGGACGTCAATCAATGCATCAGTTTCATTAGGGAAACATCCGAGGCGGAGCTGGCGATTGAGGCCACCAAACAAATCATAACGCAAGTGGAAGACATCTTGGCTGTGCACCAGATGGGGCAGCCAGGCCCCAGTGAAGGGGGCATTCTGGTCATAACCCGGGGAGCGACCTCATTCTCCAAATAAAAGCCTGTTTACATAACACCTCGGTTGCCCTGTGACAGCAGGCAGAGAGGAGAAGAGGAGGAGAGGAGGAGTGAGCAGAGAGAAGAGAGAGATATGGCTGCCCACGGAGGACAAGTCCTATGAAAATGCCACCAGCCTTTCCTCTTTCGTCAAACCAGAGAAGGATACAGGAACAAAGAGGTGAGTTATACCATTGCAGTACACACACAAAAACACATGCATGCACTCACATACATAAACATGCCTCAAACAGCCCACCCCCCGACACACACAGCCCATCCTCCTCACACACACACACACACACACACACACACACACACACACACACACACAACAGGAAGACCGATCACAGAGCCCCTTCCTGTGTCTCTCTGCAGCTCCTCTCAGCTGTGTCATTCTCTGTTTCCTGTCGGAGCCCACTCCCTCTCAGCCACACCAACCAACCAGAACCCTGTTGATCCACACTAACCAAGACCCCACAAGGGCAGCCCTCTCTGGGGGGAAGAGAACAGGAATAGTGGGGCATTGGTCTCCACTCAGTAACGACGGAGGGCGGAGAAAAACATAAGGCCACTCTGGGAGAGACTACAACACTGTACCTAGGAGGATAAAATCATTGACTAAGCTGGAAAGGACTATTACACAGATCGATCTCCCAGAATTACGGGGCAGGGGGAGGAAGAGAAAGCGAGGTTGCAAGATGTAGAGTAGGAGAGAGAGAGAGAGAGATAGAGAGAGTCATAATAATATGATTCTCCACACTGCTGGACCCAGATCAAAAACCCAGCAGCGGGAGGCCTGTGAAGTCAGATCCTGCGCCTTAAGTGTGTCCGCTTGATAAACATCACACAGGAAGGGGACACTCATTCAGACCTGGGTCAAATAAATACATCCGTCTAAGACTTTCAAATTAACACCTGAACACCTCCCTCTGCAATTGGATCCTGGACTTCCTGATGGGCCGGCCTCAGGTGGTAAAGGTAGGCAACAACACCTCCGCCATGCTGACCCTCAACATGAGTCCCACAGGGGTGTGCTTAGTCCCCTCCTGTACTCCCTGTTCACCCACGACTGCATGGCCAAACACGACTCCAACACCATCATCAAGTTTGCTGACGACACGACGGTGGTAGGCCTGATCACCGACGGCGATGAGACAGCATAAAGGGAGGAGGCTCCACATTGATCTGGTACTGGTGCTCCCTGTATATAGCTCCACACTGATCTGGTATTGGTACTCCCTGTATATAGCTCCACATTGATATGGTACTGGTACTCCCTGTATATAGCTCCACACTGATCTGGTACTGGTACTCCGTGTATAAAGCGCCTCATTGATCTGGTACTGGTAGTCCCTGTATATAGATCCACATTGATCTGGTATTGGTACTCCCTGTATATAGGTCCACATTGATCTGGTACTGGTACTCACTGTATATAGCTCCACATTGATCTGGTACTGGTACTCCCTGTATATAGCTCCACATTGATCTGGTACTGGTACTCCCTGTATATAGCTCCACACTGATCTGGTACTGGTACTACCTGTATATAGCTCGACACTGATCTGGTACTGGTACTGCCTGTATATAGCTCCACATTGATCTGGTACTGGTACTCCCTGTATATAGATCCACATTGATCTGGTATTGGTACTCCCTGTATATAGCTCCACATTGATCTGGTACTGATACTCACTGTATATAGCTCCACATTGATCTGGTACTGGTACTTCCTGTATATAGCTCCACATTGATCTGGTACTGGTACTCCCTGTATATAGCTCCACACTGATCTGGTATTGGTACTCCCTGTATATAGTGCCTTATTGATCTGGTACTGGTAGTCCCTGAATATAGATCCACATCACATTGATCTGGTACTGGTACTCCCTGTATATAGCTCCACATTGATCTGGTACTGGTGCTCCCTGTATATAGCTCCACATTGATCTGGTACTGGTGCTCCCTGTATATAGCTCCACATTGATCTGGTACTGGTACTCCTTTATATAGCTCCACATTGATCTGGGACTGGTACTCCCTGTCTTTAGCTCCACATTGATCTGGTACTGGTACTCCCTGTATATAGCTCGACACTGATCTGGTACTGGTACTCCCTGTATATAGCTCGACACTGATCTGGTACTGGTACTCCCTGTATAGAGCTCCACATTGATCTGGTACTGGTACTCCCTGTATATAGCTCGACATTGATCTGGTACTGGTACTCCCTGTATATAGCTCGACACTGATCTGGTACTGGTACTCCCTGTATAGAGCTCCACATTGATCTGGTACTGGTACTCCCTGTATATAGCTCGACACTGATCTGGTACTGGTACTCCCTGTATATAGCTCGACACTGATCTGGTACTGGTACTCCCTGTATATAGCTCCACACTGATCTGGTACTGGTACTCCCTGTATATAGCTCCACATTGATCTGGTACTGGTACTCCCTGTATATAGCTCGACACTGATCTGGTACTGGTGCTCCCTGTATATAGCTCCACATTGATCTGGTACTGGTACTCCCTGTGTATAGCTAGACACTGATCTGGTACTGGTACTCCCTGTATATAGCTCGACACTGATCTGGTACTGGTACTCCCTGTATATAGCTCCACATTGGTCTGGTACTGGTACTTCCTGTATATAGCTCGACACTGGTACTCCCTGTATATAGCTCGACACTGATCTGGTACTGGTACTCCCTGTATAGATCTCCACATTGATCTGGTACTGGTACTCCCTGTATATAGCTCGACACTGATCTGGTACTGGTGCTCCCTGTATATAGCTCCACATTGATCTGGTACTGGTGCTCCCTGTATATAGCTCCACACTGATCTGGTACTGGTACTCCCTGTATATAGCTCCACACTGATCTGGTACTGGTACTCCCTGTATATAGCTCCACATTGATCTGGTACTGGTGCTCCCTGTATATAGCTCCACACTGATCGGGTACTGGTACTCCCTGTATATAGCTCCACACTGATCTGGTACTGGTACTCCCTGTATATAGCTCCACACTGATCTGGTACTGGTACTCCCTGTATATAGCTCAACATTGATCTGGTACTGGTGCTCCCTGTATATAGCTCCACACTGATCTGGTATTGGTACTCCCTGTATATAGCTCCACATTGATCTGGTACTGGTACTCCCTGTATATAGCTCCACACTGATCTGGTACTGGTACTCCGTGTATATAGCGCCTCATTGATCTGGTACTGGTAGTCCCTGTATATAGATCCACATTGATCTGGTATTGGTACTCCCTGTATATAGCTCCACATTGATCTGGTACTGGTACTCACTGTATATACCTCCAAAATTGATCTGGTACTGGTACTCCCTGTATATAGCTCCACATTGATCTGGTACTGGTACTCCCTGTATATAGCTCCACACTGATCTGGTACTGGTACTACCTGTATATAGCTCGACACTGATCTGGTACTGGTACTGCCTGTATATAGCTCCACATTGATCTGGTACTGGTACTCCCTGTATATAGATCCACATTGATCTGGTATTGGTACTCCCTGTATATAGCTCCACATTGATCTGGTACTGGTACTCACTGTATATAGCTCCACATTGATCTGGTACTGGTACTCCCTGTATATAGATCCACATTGATCTGGTATTGGTACTCCCTGTATATAGCTCCACATTGATCTGGTACTGGTACTCCCTGTATATAGCTCCAGACTGATCTGGTACTGGTACTCCCTGTATATAGCTCCACACTGATCTGGTATTGGTACTCCCTGTATATAGTGCCTTATTGATCTGGTACTGGTAGTCCCTGAATATAGATCCACATCACATTGATCTGGTTCTGGTACTCCCTGTATATAGCTCCACATTGATCTGGTACTGGTGCTCCCTGTATATAGCTCCACATTGATCTGGTACTGGTGCTCCCTGTATATAGCTCCACATTGATCTGGTACTGGTACTCCTTTATATAGCTCCACATTGATCTGGGACTGGTACTCCCTGTATATAGCTCCACATTGATCTGGTACTGGTACTCCCTGTATATAGCTCGACACTGATCTGGTACTGGTACTCCCTGTATATAGCTCGACACTGATCTGGTACTGGTACTCCCTGTATAGAGCTCCACATTGATCTGGTACTGGTACTCCCTGTATTTAGCTCGACATTGATCTGGTACTGGTACTCCCTGTATATAGCTCCACATTGATCTGGTACTGGTACTCCCTGTATATAGCTCCACACTGATCTGGTACTGGTACTCCGTGTATATAGCGCCTCATTGATCTGGTACTGGTAGTCCCTGTATATAGATCCACATTGATCTGGTATTGGTACTCCCTGTATATAGCTCCACATTGATCTGGTACTGGTACTCACTGTATATAGCTCCAAAATTGATCTGGTACTGGTACTCCCTGTATATAGCTCCACATTGATCTGGTACTGGTACTCCCTGTATATAGCTCCACACTGATCTGGTACTGGTACTACCTGTATATAGCTCGACACTGATCTGGTACTGGTACTGCCTGTATATAGCTCCACATTGATCTGGTACTGGTACTCCCTGTATATAGATCCACATTGATCTGGTATTGGTACTCCCTGTATATAGCTCCACATTGATCTGGTACTGGTACTCACTGTATATAGCTCCACATTGATCTGGTACTGGTACTCCCTGTATATAGATCCACATTGATCTGGTATTGGTACTCCCTGTATATAGCTCCACATTGATCTGGTACTGGTACTCCCTGTATATAGCTCCAGACTGATCTGGTACTGGTACTCCCTGTATATAGCTCCACACTGATCTGGTATTGGTACTCCCTGTATATAGTGCCTTATTGATCTGGTACTGGTAGTCCCTGAATATAGATCCACATCACATTGATCTGGTTCTGGTACTCCCTGTATATAGCTCCACATTGATCTGGTACTGGTGCTCCCTGTATATAGCTCCACATTGATCTGGTACTGGTGCTCCCTGTATATAGCTCCACATTGATCTGGTACTGGTACTCCTTTATATAGCTCCACATTGATCTGGGACTGGTACTCCCTGTATATAGCTCCACATTGATCTGGTACTGGTACTCCCTGTATATAGCTCGACACTGATCTGGTACTGGTACTCCCTGTATATAGCTCGACACTGATCTGGTACTGGTACTCCCTGTATAGAGCTCCACATTGATCTGGTACTGGTACTCCCTGTATTTAGCTCGACATTGATCTGGTACTGGTACTCCCTGTATATAGCTCGACACTGATCTGGTACTGGTGCTCCCTGTATATAGCTCCACATTGATCTGGTACTGGTACTCCCTGTGTATAGCTAGACACTGATCTGGTACTGGTACTCCCTGTATATAGCTCGACACTGATCTGGTACTGGTACTCCCTGTATATAGCTCCACATTGGTCTGGTACTGGTAGTTCCTGTATATAGCTCCACATTGATCTGGTACTGGTACTCCCTGTATATAGCTCGACACTGATCTGGTACTGGTACTCCCTGTATAGATCTCCACATTGATCTGGTACTGGTACTCCCTGTATATAGCTCGACACTGATCTGGTACTGGTACTCCCTGTATATAGCTCGACACTGATCTGGTACTGGTACTCCCTGTATATAGCTCCACACTGATCTGGTATTGGTACTCCCTGTATATAGCTCCACACTGATCTGGTACTGGTACTCCCTGTATATAGCTCGACACTGATCTGGTACTGGTACTCCCTGTATATAGCTCGACACTGATCTGGTACTGGTACTCCCTGTATATAGCTCCACACTGATCTGGTATTGGTACTCCCTGTATATAGCTCCACACTGATCTGATACTGGTACTCCCTGTATATAGCTCCACACTGATCTGGTACTAGTACTCCCTGTATATAGCTCGACACTGATCTGGTACTGGTACTCCCTGTATATAGCTCGACACTGATCTGGTACTGGTACTCCCTGTATATAGCTCCACACTGATCTGGTACTGGTACTCCCTGTATATAGCTCCACACTGATCTGGTACTGGTACTCCCTGTATATAGCTCCACATTGATCTGGTACTGGTACTCCCTGTATATAGCTCCACATTGATCTGGTACTGGTACTCCCTGTATATAGCTCCACACTGATCTGGTACTGGTACTCCCTGTATATAGCTCCACATTGATCTGGTACTGGTACTCCCTGTATATAGCTCCACATTGATCTGGTACTGGTACTCCCTGTATATAGCTCGACACTGATGTGGTACTGGTACTCCCTGTATATAGCTCGACACTGATCTGGTACTGGTACTCCCTGTATATAGCTCGACACTGATCTGGTACTGGTACTCCCTGTATATAGCTCGACACTGATCTGGTATTTGGTACTCCCTGTATATAGCTCGACACTGATCTTGTACTGGTACTCACTGTATATAGCTCCACATTGGTCTGGTACTGGTACTCCCTGTATATAGCTCGACACTGATCTGGTACTGGTACTCCCTTTATATAGCTCGACACTGATCTGGTACTGGTACTCCCTGTATAGAGCTCCACATTGATCTGGTACTGGTACTCCCTGTATATAGCTCGACACTGATCTGGTACTGGTACTCCCTGTATATAGCTCGACACTGATCTGGTACTGGTACTCCCTGTATATAGCTCCACACTGATCTGGTACTGGTACTCCCTGTATATAGCTCGACACTCATCTGGTACTGGTACTCCCTGTATATAGCTCGACACTGATCTGGTACTGGTACTCCCTGTATATAGCTCCACATTGGTCTGGTACTGGTACTCCCTGTATATAGCTCGACACTGATCTGGTACTGGTACTCCCTGTATATAGCTCCACACTGATCTGGTACTGGTACTCCCTGTATATAGCTCCACACTGATCTGGTACTGGTACTCCCTGTATATAGCTCCACATTGATCTGGTACTGGTACTCCCTGTATATAGCTCCACATTGATCTGGTACTGGTACTCCCTGTATATAGCTCCACACTGATCTGGTACTGGTACTCCCTGTATATAGCTCCACATTGATCTGGTACTGGTACTCCCTGTATATAGCTCCACATTGATCTGGTACTGGTACTCCCTGTATATAGCTCGACACTGATGTGGTACTGGTACTCCCTGTATATAGCTCGACACTGATCTGGTACTGGTACTCCCTGTATATAGCTCGACACTGATCTGGTACTGGTACTCCCTGTATATAGCTCGACACTGATCTGGTACTGGTACTCCCTGTATATAGCTCGACACTGATCTTGTACTGGTACTCCCTGTATATAGCTCCACATTGGTCTGGTACTGGTACTCCCTGTATATAGCTCGACACTGATCTGGTACTGGTACTCCCTGTATAGAGCTCCACATTGATCTGGTACTGGTACTCCCTGTATATAGCTCGACACTGATCTGGTACTGGTACTCCCTGTATATAGCTCGACACTGATCTGGTACTGGTACTCCCTGTATATAGCTCCACACTGATCTGGTACTGGTACTCCCTGTATATAGCTCGACACTCATCTGGTACTGGTACTCCCTGTATATAGCTCGACACTGATCTGGTACTGGTACTCCCTGTATATAGCTCCACATTGGTCTGGTACTGGTACTCCCTGTATATAGCTCGACACTGATCTGGTACTGGTACTCCCTGTATATAGCTCGACACTGATCTGGTACTGGTACTCCCTGTATATAGCTCGACACTGATCTGGTACTGGTACTCCCTGTATAGACCTCCACATTGATCTGGTACTGGTACTCCCTGTATATAGCTCCACATTGATCTGGTACTGGTACTCCCTGTATATAGCTCGACACTGATCTGGTACTGGTACTCCCTGTATATAGCTCGACACTGATCTGGTACTGGTACTCCCTGTATATAGCTCCACACTGATCTGGTACTGGTACTCCCTGTATATTGCTCCACACTGATCTGGTACTGGTACTCCCTGTATATAGCTCCACATTGATCTGGTACTGGTACTCCTTTATATAGCTCCACATTGATCTGGGACTGGTACTCCCTGTATATAGCTCCACATTGATCTGGTACTGGTACTCCCTGTATATAGTTCCACACTGATCTGGTACTGGTACTCCCTGTATATAGCTCCACATTGATCTGGTACTGGTACTCCCTGTATATAGCTCCACATTGATCTGGTACTGGTACTCCCTGTATATAGCTCGACACTGATCTGGTACTGGTACTCCCTGTATATAGCTCCACACTGATCTGGTACTGGTACTCCCTGTATAGAGCTCCACATTTATCTGGTACTGGTACTCCCTGTATATAGCTCGACACTGATGTGGTACTGGTACTCCCTGTATATAGCTCGACACTGATCTGGTACTGGTACTCCCTGTATATAGCTCGACACTGATCTGGTACTGGTACTCCCTGTATATAGCTCGACACTGATCTGGTACTGGTACTCCCTGTATATAGCTCGACACTGATCTTGTACTGGTACTCCCTGTATATAGCTCCACATTGATCTGGTACTGGTACTCCCTGTATATAGCTCCACACTGATCTGGTACTGGTACTCCCTGTATATAGCTCCACATTGATCTGGTACTGGTACTCCCTGTATATAGCTCCACATTGATCTGGTACTGGTACTCCCTGTATATAGCTCGACACTGATGTGGTACTGGTACTCCCTGTATATAGCTCGACACTGATCTGGTACTGGTACTCCCTGTATATAGCTCGACACTGATCTGGTACTGGTACTCCCTGTATATAGCTCGACACTGATCTGGTACTGGTACTCCCTGTATATAGCTCGACACTGATCTTGTACTGGTACTCCCTGTATATAGCTCCACATTGGTCTGGTACTGGTACTCCCTGTATATAGCTCGACACTGATCTGGTACTGGTACTCCCTGTATAGAGCTCCACATTGATCTGGTACTGGTACTCCCTGTATATAGCTCGACACTGATCTGGTACTGGTACTCCCTGTATATAGCTCGACACTGATCTGGTACTGGTACTCCCTGTATATAGCTCCACACTGATCTGGTACTGGTACTCCCTGTATATAGCTCGACACTCATCTGGTACTGGTACTCCCTGTATATAGCTCGACACTGATCTGGTACTGGTACTCCCTGTATATAGCTCCACATTGGTCTGGTACTGGTACTCCCTGTATATAGCTCGACACTGATCTGGTACTGGTACTCCCTGTATATAGCTCGACACTGATCTGGTACTGGTACTCCCTGTATATAGCTCGACACTGATCTG
The DNA here is from genome assembly GCF_013265735.2 of Oncorhynchus mykiss. Classification (NCBI taxonomy): domain Eukaryota; kingdom Metazoa; phylum Chordata; class Actinopteri; order Salmoniformes; family Salmonidae; genus Oncorhynchus; species Oncorhynchus mykiss. The sequence goes on along the minus strand of NC_048587.1, from coordinate 32,588,938 downwards.
GTACTGGTACTCCCTGTATAGACCTCCACATTGATCTGGTACTGGTACTCCCTGTATATAGCTCCACATTGATCTGGTACTGGTACTCCCTGTATATAGCTCGACACTGATCTGGTACTGGTACTCCCTGTATATAGCTCGACACTGATCTGGTACTGGTACTCCCTGTATATAGCTCCACACTGATCTGGTACTGGTACTCCCTGTATATTGCTCCACACTGATCTGGTACTGGTACTCCCTGTATATAGCTCCACATTGATCTGGTACTGGTACTCCTTTATATAGCTCCACATTGATCTGGGACTGGTACTCCCTGTATATAGCTCCACATTGATCTGGTACTGGTACTCCCTGTATATAGTTCCACACTGATCTGGTACTGGTACTCCCTGTATATAGCTCCACATTGATCTGGTACTGGTACTCCCTGTATATAGCTCCACATTGATCTGGTACTGGTACTCCCTGTATATAGCTCGACACTGATCTGGTACTGGTACTCCCTGTATATAGCTCCACACTGATCTGGTACTGGTACTCCCTGTATAGAGCTCCACATTTATCTGGTACTGGTACTCCCTGTATATAGCTCGACACTGATGTGGTACTGGTACTCCCTGTATATAGCTCGACACTGATCTGGTACTGGTACTCCCTGTATATAGCTCGACACTGATCTGGTACTGGTACTCCCTGTATATAGCTCGACACTGATCTGGTACTGGTACTCCCTGTATATAGCTCGACACTGATCTTGTACTGGTACTCCCTGTATATAGCTCCACATTGGTCTGGTACATGTACTCCCTGTATATAGCTCGACACTGATCTGGTACTGGTACTCCCTTTATATAGCTCGACACTGATCTGGTACTGGTACTCCCTGTATAGAGCTCCACATTGATCTGGTACTGGTACTCCCTGTATATAGCTCGACACTGATCTGGTACTGGTACTCCCTGTATATAGCTCGACACTGATCTGGTACTGGTACTCCCTGTATATAGCTCCACACTGATGTGGTACTGGTACTCCCTGTATATAGCTCGACACTCATCTGGTACTGGTACTCCCTGTATATAGCTCGACACTGATCTGGTACTGGTACTCCCTGTATATAGCTCCACATTGGTCTGGTACTGGTACTCCCTGTATATAGCTCGACACTGATCTGGTACTGGTACTCCCTGTATATAGCTCGACACTGATCTGGTACTGGTACTCCCTGTATATAGCTCGACACTGATCTGGTACTGGTACTCCCTGTATAGACCTCCACATTGATCTGGTACTGGTACTCCCTGTATATAGCTCCACATTGATCTGGTACTGGTACTCCCTGTATATAGCTCCACATTGATCTGGTACTGGTACTCCCTGTATATAGCTCGACACTGATCTGGTACTGGTACTCCCTGTATATAGCTCCACACTGATCTGGTACTGGTACTCCCTGTATATAGCTCCACACTGATCTGGTACTGGTACTCCCTGTATATTGCTCCACACTGATCTGGTACTGGTACTCCCTGTATATAGCTCCACACTGATCTGGTACTGGTACTCCCTGTATATAGCTCCACATTGATCTGGTACTGGTACTCCCTGTATATAGCTCCACATTGATCTGGTACTGGTACTCCCTGTATATAGTTCCACACTGATCTGGTACTGGTACTCCCTGTATATAGCTCGACACTGATCTGGTACTGGTACTCCCTGTACATACCTCGACACTGATCTTGTACTGGTACTCCCTGTATATAGCTCCACATTGGTCTGGTACTGGTACTCCCTGTATATAGCTCGACACTGATCTGGTACTGGTACTCCCTGTATATAGCTCGACACTGATCTGCTACTGGTACTCCCTGTATAGAGCTCCACATTGATCTGGTACTGGTACTCCCTGTATATAGCTTGAAACTGATCTGGTACTGGTACTCCCTGTATATAGCTCGACACTGATCTGGTACTGGTACTCCCTGTATATAGCTCGACACTCATCTGGTACTGGTACTCCCTGTATATAGCTCGACACTGATCTGGTACTGGTACTCCCTGTATATAGCTCCACATTGGTCTGGTACTGGTACTCCCTGTATATAGCTCGACACTGATCTGGTACTGGTACTCCCTGTATATAGCTCGACACTGATCTGGTACTGGTACTCCCTGTATATAGCTCGACACTGATCTGGTACTGGTACTCCCTGTATATAGCTCGACACTGATCTGGTACTGGTACTCCCTGTATATAGCTCGACACTGATCTGGTACTGGTACTCCCTGTATATAGCTCCACACTGATCTGGTACTGGTACTCCCTGTATATAGCTCGACACTGATCTGGTACTGGTACTCCCTGTATATAGCTCGACACTGATCTGGTACTGGTACTCCCTGTATATAGCTCCACACTGATCTGGTACTGGTACTCCCTGTATAGAGCTCGACACTGATCTGGTACTGGTACTCCCTGTATATAGCTCCACACTGATCTGGTACTGGTACTCCCTATATATAGCTCGACGCTGATCTGGTACTGGTACTCCCTGTATATAGCTCGACACTGATCTGGTACTGGTGCTCCCTGTATATAGCTCCACACTTATCTGGTACTGGTACTCCCTGTATATAGCTCGACACTGATCTGGTACTGGTGCTCCCTGTAAATAGCTCCACATTGATCTGGTACTGGTACTCCCTGTATATAGCTCGACACTGATCTGGTACTGGTGCTCCCTGTATATAGCTCCACATTGATCTGGTACTGGTGCTCCCTGTATAGAGCTCCATTCTTGTGTGTTTTATTCCTCTCGTGTTACTAGTTTTTTTTTACTAGTTACTAGTTTTTTTTTTAAACTGCATAGTTGGAAAGGGCTCGTAAGCAAGCATTTCAAGGTAAAGTCTACACCTGTTGTATTCGGGCACATGTGACAAATAAAATGTGATTTGATTTGAAATACTTGAGCTATGTTTAATTCATAGACATATCATTTGATTTAGTTGATCAAATTATGATTTACTTCACTTGGTAAAATGGAACCAATGGAGTAGTCCCCAATGTGTAAACTACATGCTAAATCAAGCACACCTCAAATATTTTCAAGTATTGGACAAACACATTGTGTTTGGAGTGTCTTCAATATATATGATGTATGTGTGCGTTGATGGGTGTCTGTGTAGCCGCGTGTAGGGGGGTGAATAATAGTAGATAAAGCCCAGGAGAGGGCTATGTAACAGAGATATGGTCTGTGTTCCAAATAGCAGGGAATAGGGTGCCATTTGTGGCGAAGAACTGGTTGAAACACACATACACACACACACACACACACACACACACACAGGAGATCTGATGTTTTCCGTGTATCCGTTGGCAGTTTAACAAACAGTTGGGGAGACCTGACAGAACCGCTGTGATTTGAGTTACACCCATTCACGCACACACACACACACACACACACACACACACACACACACACACACACACACACACACACACACACACACACACACACACACACAGGGGATCTGATGTTTTCTGTGTATCCGTTGGCAGTTTAACAAACAATTGGGGAGACCTGACAGAACCGCTGTGATTTGAGTTACACCCATTCACGCACACGCACGCACACACACACACACACACACACACACACACACACACACACACACACACACACACACACACACACACACACACACACACACACACACACACACACACACACACACACACACACACACACACACACATTTGAGTTCCGCCCTCGTAGGTTAGCTGTCCTGCTGACAGATTGGTTTAATAGCAGTCTAATGTTGAGGGGGTTTGGTCGTAATAAAACAAAAGCTTAACATTTCCACTGACTCACTATATTGCAATTAGTGCCCTGCAACTGCTGCCCTCCAACCAACCGGTTCAATGCTTTAAATACACAGTGATAACTATTAAGCACATCAACACAATAAACGTCAACTTAATTCATGAAGACATTCCTAATACAAGGATTAGCATGGATTCAGTCAGATCTAAACAACTAGAAAGCTCTACAATACACACACAATAAGAGCAAGAGAGGGTGAGCGAAAGAGAGAGAATACAGTGCCTTGCGAAAGTATTCGGCCCCCTTGAACTTTGCGACCTTTTGCCACATTTCAGTCTTCAAACATAAAGATATAAAACTGTATTTTTTTGTGAAGAATCAACAACAAGTGGGACACAATCATGAAGTGGAACGACATTTATTGGATATTTCAAACTTTTTTAACAAATCAAAAACTGAAAAATTGGGCGTGCAAAATTATTCAGCCCCCTTAAGTTAATACTTTGTAGCGCCACCTTTTGCTGCGATTACAGCTGTAAGTCGCATGGGGTATGTCTCTATCAGTTTTGCACATCGAGAGACTGAAATTTTTTCCCATTCCTCCTTGCAAAACAGCTCGAGCTCAGTGAGGTTGGATGGAGAGCATTTGTGAACAGCAATTTTCAGTTCTTTCCACAGATTCTCGATTGGATTCAGGTCTGGACTTTGACTTGGCCATTCTAACACCTGGATATGTTTATTTTTGAACCATTCCATTGTAGATTTTGCTTTATGTTTTGGATCATTGTCTTGTTGGAAAACAAATCTCCGTCCCAGTCTCAGGTCTTTTGCAGACTCCATCAGGTTTTCTTCCAGAATGGTCCTGTATTTGGCTCCATCCATCTTCCCATCAATTTTAACCATCTTCCCTGTCCCTGCTGAAGAAAAGCAGGCCCAAACCATGATGCTGCCACCACCATGTTTGACAGTGGGGATGGTGTGTTCAGGGTGTTGCTTTTACGCCAAACATAACGTTTTGCATTGTTGCCAAAAAGTTCAATTTTGGTTTCATCTGACCAGAGCACCTTCTTCCACATGTTTGGTGTGTCTCCCAGGTGGCTTGTGGCAAACTTTAAACAACACTTTTTATGGATATCTTTAAGAAATGGCTTTCTTCTTGCCACTCTTCCATAAAGTCCAGATTTGTGCAATATACGACTGATTGTTGTCCTATGGACAGAGTCTCCCACCTCAGCTGTAGATCTCTGCAGTTCATCCAGAGTGATCATGGGCCTCTTGGCTGCATCTCTGATCAGTCTTCTCCTTGTATGAGCTGAAAGTTTAGAGGGACGGCCAGGTCTTGGTAGATTTGCAGTGGTCTGATACTCCTTCCATTTCAATATTATCGCTTGCACAGTGCTCCTTGGGATGTTTAAAGCTTGGGAAATCTTTTTGTATCCAAATCCGGCTTTAAACTTCTTCACAACAGTATCTCGGACCTGCCTGGTGTGTTCCTTGTTCTTCATGATGCTCTCTGCGCTTTTAACGGACTTCTGAGACTATCACAGTGCAGGTGCATTTATACGGAGACTTGATTACACACAGGTGGATTGTATTTATCATCATTAGTCATTTAGGTCAACATTGGATCATTCAGAGATCCTCACTGAACTTCTGGAGAGAGTTTGCTGCACTGAAAGTAAAGGGGCTGAATAATTTTGCACGGCCAATTTTTCAGTTTTTGATTTGTTAAAAAAGTTTGAAATATCCAATAAATGTTGTTCCACTTCATGATTGTGTCCCACTTGTTGTTGATTCTTCACAAAAAAATACAGTTTTATATCTTTATGTTTGAAGCCTGAAATGTGGCAAAAGGTCGCAAAGTTCAAGGGGGCCGAATACTTTCGCAAGGCACTGTATCTGTCATCACTATGGGCCTGTCTAACAACATCTCCACACCACAATTCAGTGTCCCTGTTTCAAAAGAACATATTTTAAACCCAGTCCATGCAGTTTGCTTTTACTTTACAAGACGTCGTAAAGGGAGACCGAACGTTCCTCAAAGTGCCCGTATGTGAAAACCACAATAGTCATTTTGTGGTCCATAACCTCTATCTCAGTATCACTAGCATTTCCGAATGCTATTTCAGTTGTACTATTGTGACATGTTACGCCATCATAGTGTGCATAATATGGCGTGATGTCAATATTGTAATGCTTGCGTCATATCCATGTACAATTATTTATACTGTATTTTAGGGTGCATTTACACATGTATCATTACTAGAAGTAGGCTATCATATATTGTGGTAGTTTTGGATACTAAAAAACATAATTCGATGTCTCGCATACATACAGTACATCATCCAATCAATAGATCGGTAAATCCACTGAACTAGAATGAGTTTACTAGTCAAATTACCAATGTCAGATGTTCCAAGCCTGTTCCACACATTCTATTTCTAGTGGTAGATCAGTAACATCCGTACCATAGAGTCCTGGGTGTTTTCATTATGCTGACACAAATCCAAGACGGCGTAGCCGTCGGACATGTGTATCAGATCAAATCAAATGTATTTATATAGCCCTCCTTACATCAGCTGATATCTCTAAGCCCCAAACAGCAAGCAAGGCAGGTGTAGGAGCATGTTTGTCTTGTCCCGTCTGGTCCCATGTAAATAGTTGGTGGTACGAATCTGCTATTTTTATCTAAATTGTAATTATTTCGCCACTATGGCCTATTTATTGCCTTACCTCCCTAACCTTTCTACATTTGCACACACTGTACATAGATTTTTCTATTGTGTTATTGACTGTACGTTTGTTTATTCCATGTGTAACTCTGTGTTTTTGCTTTTGTCGCACTGCTTTGCTTTATCTTGGCCAGGTCGTAGTTGTAAATAAGAACTTGTTCTCAACTGGCCTACCTGGTTAAATAAAGGTGAAATTATTATTATTATTATTTTTTTTATTCTGTTGCAAAAAGTTCCTTAAATGGAAGCAAACCGAATGAAACAGGGAGGGACCTACCTGAATTTGTCCAATGGAAACACTTGTTTTGCTCTGTTTGCTTCCGTTTGGTTCTTAAACGGTAAACGTTTTCTGTGATGAATTCACTCCGGTACTGATTCTGTTAAACAGAGGAGAGCTCAGCTTGGACCCCATTGGTCACACTCTGTTACCCATGGGACCTCACAGCTGGAACTCGCTGCTAATTTGCCATGGTTAGACTTGTTTTCTTTACAGAGAGACCTGCGTCATAAAATACTAAAATATTTGAAAACCGAGAGGCGAAAAGTATGAACTATGGGATATTCTTCCCATCAAACAACTTTTTTTTGTCCAAACCTTGCCGTTGAAACACTAACCACTTTGATTATGCATTCAAAGCTGTTTCAACAAGATTACACACTCAAACAGATACAAAGGAATGTTTTTCTTTGAAAGTTGTGCATTCTACCAACCTGGCACCTGATCGCCCCTATAGTGACACAACACACTGATGTGTCCAATAGACAGACACCTTATGTCTGACGTTTAAGCAGTTACAAATACCTTAACTTTGTGACAGAAGAAATGTAACAAATGAAATCTCCTGGCTAATGATTCAATGAATTCTGCTGATGATAAAATATTTTGTATATATACATCAGTTATATAACCATCCCTGCTGGTTCCTTACTCTGATTGGTTTCCCCTAGGTACAGATCTAGGATAAGCCTCCCCTCCCCCAATCCTAACATTAACCATTAGTGGGGGAAATGCTAAACTGACCCAAGGTCAGCAACTAGGGGCCAACTTCACCCTACTCTTCCTCCCTCATAGTGAAGTTCCGTCTGCACAACTAACACACACTCATGACCACAGAGGACATAGGACTGTCTGTCTGACAATTAGGTCAGAGCATCACACAGATGCCACCGCCACACAGCCATTGGTCAACTTAAAAGCGACATGATTGGCTGGAAATATGATCACACGCCATGTTGACTCTCGATGGCCGCCAGTAGCATTTTGAAATCAAAAGATACTGAACCAATAGAATTAGAGGTAGGACCCCCAAAAATGGATGAATGAATGAACAAACAAATATGCATGTGAATGAATAAGGACTGTCTCAGTCTGTGTCCTACCTGGGGGCAGTCTTTGATGTAGTGGCCCTTGTTGAAGCAGAGGTGGCATAGGTAGTTGGGCGGGGGTCTTTTGCTGGGCTTGCGGGGCTCTGAGGAGAGGGAGAGGTCGGAGAAGTGGTCCGTCAAGGAGTTGAGTCCGTCAACAATGTTGTTGAGCGAGTCGTATGGCGAGACATTTTTATATACCCTGTTATTCAATGCCTGGAACAGGGAGAGACAGGAAAACATGGTTGGCATATTGCGCAGGGGAAAAAACATGACAAGAAATGTAGAATAAAGGAAGATATGAAAACTAGGTGATGATGCCTTTATTGTAGTAACTTAATGCAAAGTTTGAAGTGCTGCCTGTTCTTCCTAATGGATTTCTTATTCCATTAGGTGTTTCTGAAGAACACCTGCAACTCCCCTCTATCATGCTTACAGAGTAGTTTGACAACCTATGGATACATGATACCACTAATGAAACAATATGGATTTTTTTTTTGCATTTGCGATGCTGTTGAGTTTAATCACCAATTTCCGTTGACTGTCCTATTCCCTCTGTCTTTTCTCTCGTTAAATTCAGCACATCTGGTGCTCAGTCCAGCTGTTGCTTATGAACTGGAAAAGTACTGGGGATGCCACAAAGGAAGACAGGACTTTAGAGAAGGATGACTTACAGTAAACAAGGAGAGAGAGAGAGAGAAAGGGAGACATGGTGTTCATAGCCTGGTCCCAGATCTGTTTATGCTGTATTGCGTGACAATGGCTAGATAGGAGTTGGCAAGACAGCACAAACAGATCTGAGACCAGGCTGTTATGTTCCCAGATCTGTTTGAAGTATCACGCCATGAGGATGGTTTGTGGCTCACTCTGAGAAGTTGTGCCAGTCAATTGTTGCGTGAGATTGGTGCTCCAGTATCTGCTTAATGCACTCTGAATATCAATTTCCATTAGCAAACTGAAGTAGAGAATACATTTTTAAAAGCCTTTTTATTCAATTTGTCCTCCATTTGAAATATTGGCATAGAAGTGACAATGAATTAGGTAAGTAGGTTCAACCTCTGTTTACGGTGAGGGACAGGAGTTTTTCCTGCATATGACATGACCCTTGTAATAGGGCCCAGAGTTTTTCATGACCATGAGACCTAACCCTAATTTCTAGGCCTATTTAAAGCTTTTCCTAAGAAAAACTCCAGGTCCTAGTTATGATGACCTCTCCTCTTCAATGTACTGTTAAAACTGAGACATGGAAGGAATCTATGGCAACACTGTCAGAGTTATGGAAAGTTACTGGAGTCTTTGTGAATGACATCTCTCCTTGGGAGAACTTACGTTGTTATTGTTGATGTCTTATGTTGCATAGCACAGAAATCGTACACTCAGTGTAGCAGAGGTCGGTCCTAGCCCGGGAGGCAGCTCAAATCAACTCTTATCAGCTCCTGTGTGTGTGTGTGCGTGCGTGCATCCGTTTGTGTGTGCGTGTTCATTTACTAGATTCTACCCTGGATAAATAAAATATTAGCTTTCTATCTTTCTTTATGTTTTCCATGGCTTTCCATCTGCCATTGATTTTCTACACTGCCTGTTGATATTCTGCTATTGTTCTTCCTTGTGGAAGTTGCCAGTTCTATCTGACAAACATATTATGCCACATTATCTAGGGCCAGGAGTGTTTACTGACAACGTGACCCGATCAGGAAAAAGGGCCATGGTCAAGTGGTGGGAAAAAAACTCCTGGCCCTATAGACACAGAATTGTATAGATAGTGTACACTGTATATACAGCTTTCTGTGCCTTGATATGCCTTACTATCAAATCAGTGAAGACAGGTCAACCATACAGTACATTAGCCATTATATAAAGTGACCATAGAGCCCCTCTCTTCCCCTCTCCTGCCTCATATACTATGAGGCAGCGAGTTGCCAAATTGTCCCCCCGTGGACACCTGATGGGGATTGAGCTACCCTTTGGGCCCTGGTCAAAAGTAGCGCACTATAAAGGTAACAGGGTGCCATTTGGGATGCATTACTCACCTCATCTGAGTAAGTGGCTGAATTCACAGATCCACGGGTGAGCTGTACCCACCAGAGGGAAACACTGCTGTTTGGTTGCATCCCAAATGGCATCCTATTCCCTATATAGTGCACTAGTTTTGAACAGTGCTCATAGTAGGCAAGAATGATTTTTGGACACAACTGTTGATCTACTCTATTTCTCCAATACAAATAGTTTAAGTGATCATAGTAGCATCTACCACAGGATTGCAAGCAAGGAGATCAGGGGTAATCCAGTGTCTTGTACAATATTAAATATGGAACATAATCTTCAGCCTGGAATCCAGGCCTGTTTTGTGCCAACACTCAACTCCTTGTCACTCCGTGTAATACAAGTAATATAAATACTGCTCATCTCTGTTCACAACCACTCATTGTCCTCACATCATAACCCCTTAAAGGCCTAATGCAGCCATTTTCATATCAATATCAAATCATTTCTGGGTAACAGTTAAGTATCTTGCTTTAATAGATTTCCATTAAAATGGGCAAAAGTAGCTTTTTAGCAAAATACTATTTCTCAAGCAAGAATTTAGCAATGACTCTTTAGGAGTGGTCTATTAACCAATTTACCGCATGGTGATGTCACCGTAGAAAGATGAAAATCCTGTCCATGCCAACCTGCTGATTAGAAGATCCTGTGTGGATTGTATTTTGAACCAGCAACTATCAGGAAATAACATAGCTTTTTTTTAAATCAAATCTTTTTTGTCATTAAAACTTGTTTTTCAGCCACTCCACAAATTTCTTGTCAACAAACTATAGTTTTGCCAAGTCGGTTAAGACATCAACTTTATGCATGACACAAATAATTTTGCCAACAATTGTTTACAGACAGATTATTTCACTTAAAATCCACTGTATCACAATTCCAGTGGGTCAGAAGTTTACATACACTAAGTTGACTGTGCCTATAAACAGCTTGGAAAATTCCAGAAAATTATGTCATGGCTTTAGAAGATTCTGATAGGCTAATTGGCTTCCTTTGAGTCAATTGGAGGTGTACCTGTGGATGTATTTCAAGGCCTACCTTCAAACTCAGTGCCTCTTTGCTTGACATCATGGGAAAATCAAAAGAAATCTGCCAAGACCTCAGAAAAAAAATGTAGACCTCCACAAGTCTGGTTCATCCTTGGGAGCAATATCCAAACACTTGAAGGTACCACATTCATCTGTACAAACAATAGTACGCAAGTATAAACACCATGGGACCACGCAGCCATCACACCGCTCAGGGTGGAGACACGTTCTGTCTCCTAGAGATGAGCGTACTTTGGTGTGAAAAGTGCAAATCAATCCCAGAACAACAGCAAAGGACCTTGTGAAGATGCTGGAGGAAACAGGTACAAAAGTATCTATATCCACAGTAAAATGAGTCCTATATCGACATAACCTGAAAGGCCGCTGAGCAAGGGAGAGGCCACTGCTCCAAAACCGCCATCAAAAAGCCAGACTACGGTTTGCAACTGCACATGGGGACAAAGATCATACTTTTTGGAGAAATGTCCTCTGGTCTGATGAAACAAAAAAATGAACTGTTTAGCCATAATGACCATCTTTATGTTTGGAGGAAAAAGGTGGAGGCTTGCAAGCTGAAGAATACCATCCCAAACGTGATGCACAGGGGTGGCAGCATCATGTTGTGGGGTGCTTTGCTGCGGGAGGGACTGGTGCACTTCACAAAATAGATGGCATCATGAGGTAGGAAAATGATGTGGATATATTGAAGCAACATCTCAAGATATCAGTTAGGAATTTAAAGCTTGGTCACAAATGGGTCTTCCAAATGGACAATGACCCCAAGCATACTTCCAAAGTTGTGGCAAAATGACGTAAGGACAACAAAGTCAATGTATTGGAGTGGCCATCACAAAGCCCTGACCTCAATCCAATAGAAAAAGTGTGGGCAGAACTGAAAAAGCGTGTGAAAGGAAGGAGGCCTACAAACCCAACTCAGTTACACCAGCTCTGTCAGGAGGAATGGGCCAAAATTCACCCAACTTATTGTGGGAAGCTTGTGGAAGGCTACCCAAAACGTTTGACCCAAGTTAAACAATTTAAAGGCTATGCTACCAAATACTAGTTGAGTGTATGTAAACTTCTGACCCACTGGGAATGTGATGAAAGAAATAACAGCTGAAATAAATCATTCTCTCCACTATTATTCTGACATTTCACATTCTTAAAATAATGTGGTGATCCTAACTGACCTAAGACAGGGAATATTTACTAGGATTAAATGTCAGGAATTGTGAAAAACTGAGTTTAAATGTATTTGGCTAAGGTTTATGTAAACTTCCAACTTCAACTGTATGTTTACAGTGTTAGTTTCATCAGATGTTGTACAATATGATATAAACACAGAAAAAACTGCATTTTGACAGCACTGGGCCTTTCATTTATTACCTATTTTATTTGATGAGACACTGGCTAGGTTTCTATCCAATTTGCGACAGATTTTCATGCTCATATTCTAAAATATACATGAAAATAATATGCTCATTTTCCCACCAGAGATGCTTCCATCAAATTGTAATTTTGAGGATAAAAAAGCTGTGTGTGATGACGTAGTGCACATAAAAATACATTTTGCGTTTAAATTCCCATGTACCAAATAAATAATATAGTTAAATTGGTTTTCCTCGCATTTTCAAATCTACTGATGGTTTTGTCAGAAACATTTCTGATTTATAGCGTGGCACGTAGCCAAGCGGTTAAGAGCGTTGTGCCAGTAACCAAAAATTTGCTGGTTCAAGTCCCTGAGTGAATTAGGTGAAAGAAATCTGCCCATGTGCCCTTGAGCAAAGTTTTATCCTATTTGCTCTGGATCAGAACATTGATCATAATTTCTCTGTGCACTTTCACCACCCTGTGAAGTTCATCATAACTTATTTCATCTGTAGCCTAATGAACTGTGTGCTTTCCCGAGTCGTAGTGGGAGGACCACACACCATATCATCTCGTGATTCAAGTTTACTTCAATATGATGGTTATATCAATATTTGTCCATAAAGGTGTTTCCACCGACATTTCTCACATATTACATTTTACAGACACTTTACAGACATTGTCTAGTGTATTTGGTTTTGTCGACATTTGGAAAGTTTACCGACAAATTTGCTGTTTCCATCAGGCCTGTCGTGACATTTTTGATCTGTACTTTTAAAAAGGTTGGATGGAAACCTTTAAGTCAGTGACAACGTTTAAGTCAGTGACAACAACAGAAACAAATGCACATTACTCATCCCAACATATCAAGCCTCTGGAATGGGTTGTTGTACTTGGTGTTGCATTGAGGTTTAGAAAAAGATCCCCCTCTGCTTCAACTGTTTCCAGACTGTGTGTGTGTGCGCACGTGTATGGGTGTATGGGTGTGTGTGTGTGTGTGTGTGTGTGTGTGTGTGTGTGTGTGTGTGTGTGTGTGTGTGTGTGTGTGTGTGTGTTTTTGCAAGACATTACTCAAGGGGGATCGTAGGATTGTATGACACTACACAATGGGTTTTAATGTATGAAAACCACACCCATATCTCAGAGGCCTGGTTTATGTTAAATGGCTGAAAAGCCTCTATAAAAAGTATACAATGGTAGGAATAGTAGTATTAATGTAGTATTCACTGTAGTATCTACAGCAGTAAACTGTAGTATTTACAGTTGACTATAGTATAAATACTGTAGCAATTACTGTAGTGTTTTTGAGGACAGTAGTGTACTGTAATAGTTACCGTTGTGTACTGTAATATTTACTGTAGTGTTCTTGCGGACTGTAGTATTTACTGTAGTGTTTTTTCAGATTGTAGTACGGTATACTGTAGTGTTTACTGTAGTGTTTTTGATGACAGTAGTGCACTGTAATAGTTACCGTTGTGTACTGTAATATTTACTGTAGTGTTCTTGCGGACTGTAGTATTTACTGTAGTGTTTTTTCAGATTGTAGTACGGTATACTGTAGTGTTTACTGTAGTGTTTTTGTAGACTTGTATACTTGTATACTGTAGTATTTACTTTTTGGGGACATTACTGTAGTATTTGCTATAGTGCTTTCATGTATTATCTTTGAAATATAAGTGGGGGGCTTTCTCCTTAAGAAACCTTACTGGAGAAATATTAAAAGAGCACATTTTCCATAATCTGTAGGTAGGTAGGATTCGGTTCTGAACGGAGACTTCAGAGCTTCTGCTATTTTCTATAACCGGTAGGGAACACAATATATGGTCTATACTTGGCATGTAGATTTCTCACTTACTGGTGGCACAAATTGGGATATGGGGAAGGGGAATGGGCAGGGTATTTGCAAATGAAATGCTGTAGTATTTACTATATTTAAAACAATGTAGTGTTTTTTGTGCATAATACAATAGTATTTATTATAGTATTCTACAGTATACTGCAAAATGCTATTCTAAGTACTACACATTATTGAGGGATACTACAATGTGTAATATAGTATTCTACAGCTTACTACAGAATTCTATAGTAATTACTGTACTATTCTATAGTAAACTGTAGTATTTTTATGTGGGTAGCTAGGTTTCCATCAACCCATGTTTAACTCTGTTGATGGTCTCTCGCCAACAGCGCACAGATACAGTGCAAAGAGTACAGGATGGTTATTCTATCAACAAACGCTCCAAAAAAGTTTCCACTGCCAATTGTGCATGATCTATTTGACAGACAAACCAATTATCCATCCGTCTGCATGTTTTGTTCTGTCGACATTTAGGAGAGGTACCGACAATTACACTGTTTCCATCAGGCTTGTCATTCGTTTTTTTTTTATCATACAGGTACTTTACTTGCATAAAAATGGTTGGAAACATGTTTTATGATTACCAATATAATACTTTTTTTAATGAAATTAAGGCCTCTCTCTCTCTCTCTCTCTCTCTCTCTCTCTCGTGCATTGAAGGCATGTTTTCCTGTAAATATCCATGATGACATAAATATAGAAAGTGTTAAACAAGTCTTGTTTAACACTTTGTTGTTTCTATAGAACCGTATGTACAGATACAGCGCTTTGACAAACCCTTCGCAATAGGCATTTCTGCGCGCTACTAACGTTAAACCTGAAGACCTCTCTCTCTCTCTCTCTCTCTCTCTCTCTCTCTCTCTCTCTCTCTCTCTCTCTCTCTCTCTCTCTCTCTCTCTCTCTCTCTCTCTCTCTCTCTCTCTCTCTCTCTCTCTCTCTCTCTCTCTCTCTCTCTCTCTCTCTCTCTCTCTCTCTCTCTCTCTCTCTTCTCTCTCTCTCTCTCTCTCTCTCTCTCTCTCTCTCTCTCTCGAGCACATCAGCATGCAGACCACAGACCCAGATGCGTCACGCTCCTACGTGTGGCACGCTCGAGTCTGGCCTTGCCTGCACAGAACATTGAGTCAAAACAATCGCCTTTAAAACCGCCTAAACCGAGTCAAACACTTCTCTCAAAGTGTTAACATCTTAACAGCCAATTGAAAGGCACATATAACTTTGCTGGAGTGATTCTGCTTGCTTTGGAGCGTTTAAAACGGTTATAGTCCGTGTTTTACACTTCAAGAACTAGAACCGGTGCTTCTTGTCATTCCATCCCTGGTTATTGCATTAATTTAATAAATAGTCTCCTTTTTTGTTTTGTTGCCATAAAATTGCTAAAATTGTGCATGCTGAATTCTCCATGTTGCACTCAGGTTTGTTACTAAATGAACGTTATTTCTGTTTGAATATGATCGAATCAGATATTGCCGTAATAGGTCTGAAAAGTTGATGAGCACGTATTTCTGTCAATATTCGTAATATCCATTGCGGTTTTGTGTAGGCTACCAGAATAGTCAATGTGGCAAACCCTCGAAAATTTTGCAAAACAGCGTTCGACATACGATAGGATGTATGCAAATAAAAACAGATCGTAGGCTATTAACTATTCACTTAACGTGGCAATAGACTAAACATTTAACAAACAGACGGTTCAGTCTCTAACCTCATTCCGCTGGTGCTGAAAAAAATTGTTGAGATAATTGGAGTTGAGGGACGAGCTCACGTCCGCGGCGGGAGTCTTGCAGTAGTTCAACTCCGGGTGGGACGAGTTGGGTTCGGGTCTAAAGGCGTCAAAGGCGCTAGTTTGGTGGGTGTCTTGCAAAGAGAGATAGACCCAATTCAGTAGCTGCGCAGGCTGGTACACGGAGGCACTGGTGTCTATGGCAGACATCAAGCTCATCTTTCAAATGGGTACACTAGCTCTTCCACCGCCGCTGTGTTTCTGTATTACTCTCAACTTTCGGAAATCTTGCTTGCTCGCTCTTTCTGAACTTCAACGGATTCACAGCTTTCTTTACCCCCACCAGGCCGTGACAATCTTTCCTTATTCCTCTTCTCGTAAGGACCCTATATCATGCTGGGAGCCTAGTCCCAGTTTTGCCGTTACGCAAAAGTCATTGCTCTAACATGTCAGTATAAAAAGTTTTCAGCCGCTACTAAGAGCCCGTTATCTCCCTTTATTTGCAGTGGGACAACCACCCGGAGTCTCATTGGATATGCAACGCACACTTGGGGTGCGTCATGACGCACGCAAGCAAATGAGGGTTTTAATTCACTACGTACAAAACCATTTTTTCTCTCGCTCTCTACCTTGTTTACTTGATGCCTTTTGAATCTCTGCAGGGTTCACTGTTTACTTTTGATATTGTGAAATAAAATATTTTGTATCAAAATAAAAAAAGTTCGAGTTTTAATTTATGTGAAAACGTATTTAACTTTTCCGTTAGATGCTTTGTTACCTGGTTCATTACTGGATCTTTAACCAGGAATTTCATTGGTTTAGAATGATTAATATTAATTGACGCAAATCAGTTGCTAGGATTTTGTAGGTACCCTAGGTTTATTAGCTTAGATATTTTCTAGCTTCAAAAGGTATAAGTGTCCATCAGTCTGCCTTCAGGACAGATCATACTGTAGCACTATTTCTGCTGCTTCTTTGGTGTTAAATGGCATTGTAAATTGTTTGGACAAAGGCAGCATTGTGCTGCCCTTTTCACAGACCTGTTGAAGGCTTTCCACTCTGTTGACCATTCATTATTAATTGTAGACTTTCTGAAATTGGCCTGGGTCGGGCAGCCTGCAATTGGTTTGAAACTGACATACTGGACACAATGTGTTTCTTCCTATGGTGTTAAGTCAGGTTTCCTTGATATCACTGTCTAAAGGTCTCCACCCCAAAGGTCGATTTTGGGCTCTGCTCTTTTTACTATCTATATAAACAATATGGGTTTGTCTGTAAGAAATTATAACCTACACGTGCAGACATTGATAGGGTACAAAGGGATAACTAGCCCCTCCCCACCTAAGAACAATGTCTAATTGCTGACACAAAAAAAGCAACGTTTGGGAAAAAAATTAGATCTGGATGAAGGTCATACTTAGGCGAATAAGCTATAAAGGGAAATAAATGGCTACAGTTTACACTTTTTGTTATTTCATGAAATGTCGTTTTTAGAAGGGGATTATTTTTTTAAGTACCGGGGTAACTATGACATAGGGCTACACACAAGTGTGTTCAAATCCATTTAATCAGTTTATTCAAAATTCTTTGTGAGGAGTTTTGATGTAAAGTCCCAGCAGTCTTTAAAATTATATTCAGGAGCAAAAGGTTTTCAATAGTTGTGTCTAATTCATTAAAAAAAAATATTATTTGGAATATAATATTGGAATGGAATATAAATAATAACATTAAAATAACATTGGAATATAACATTAAATAACAAAAACTTAACTCATTAACTTAGTGTAACATTGATGTGGTAACTCTCTTATGCTCTGCTATTGCACAATTCTAATTTGTACCTGTAGGTCACAATCAAAGCTATCCCCAGTCAAATTGAAGCACAACTTATGAGCCCACCACCTGCACTGCTCACACCTAATCCAGTCCCCACCTGTGACTGAAAATAGGGGGAGATGCCAATTGAAAAGCTCTCTCTTAAAAATGTAGATAGCTATGTAGCTACAATTGAAGTCAGAAGTTTACATACACTAGGTTGGTGTCATTAAAACTTGTTTTTCAACAATAGCCATCATCATTGTCACATCCTTAGAAAGCATGAGCTCTTGAGTTGGGAAAATCTTGTGCAATACACCGACACATGTCTTGTATTCAAGATCCTTAATGGCCTGGCTCCCCCTCCACTCAATATTTTTGTTAAACAGAAAACCCAGACATATGGCAGCAGATCCACAAGGTCTGCCATGAGAGGTGACTGCATAGTTCCCCTAAGGAAAAGCACCTTTAGTAAATCTGCATTCTCTGTGAGAGCTTCCCATGTCTGGAATACACTGCCATCAGACACACATAACTGCACCACATATCACACTTTCACAAAATGCTTAAAGACATGGCTAAAGGTAAATCAGATTTGTGAACATGGTCCCTAGCTGTGTGTTGCCGCTTTCCATGTTGTCTGTTGTCTGTAGCTTGTGAGGTGTGGAAACATTTTGTTACTTTTATGAATTTTGTCTTGCTGCTTTTTGTTTTATGTTGCTCTGTCTGTATGCTATGTCTTGCTTGTCCTATGTTGCTATGTCTTGCTTGTTCTATGTTGCTATTGTCTATATTGTAATTGTTTTTAATAACCTGCCCAGGGACTGCGGTTGAAAATTAGCCGGCTGGCTAAAACCGGCACTTTTACTGAAACGTTGATTAATGTGCACTGTCCCTGTAAAAATAAAAATAAATTCAAACTCAAACTACTCCACAAATCTCTTGTTAATTAACAAACTATAGTTTTGGCAAGTCGGTTAGGACATCTACTTTGTGCATGACACAAGTAATATTTCAAACAATTCACTGTATCACAATTCCAGTGGGTCAGACGTTTACATACACTAAATTGACTGTGTCTTTAAACAGCTTGGAAAATTCCAGAAAATGATGTCATGGCTTTATAAGCTTCTGATAGGTTAATTGACATAAATTGAGTCAATTGGAGGTGTACCTGTGGATGTATTTCAAAGCCTACCTTGCTTGACATCATGGGAAAATCAAAAGAAATCAGCCAAGACCTCAGAAAATGAATTGTAGACTTCCACAAGTCTGGTTCATCCTTGGGAGCAATTTCCAAATGCCTGAAGGTTCCGTGTTCATCTGTACAAACAATAGTATGCAAGTATAAACACCATGGGACCACGCAGCCATCATACTGCTCAGGAAGGAGATGCGTTCTGTCTCCTAGAGATGAACATACTTTGCTGCGAAAAGTGCAAATCAATCCTAGAACAACAGCAAATGACCTTGTGAAGATACTGGAGGAAACAGGTACAAAAGTATTTACATCCACAGTAAAACGAGTCCTATATTGACATAACCTGAAAGGCCACTCCTCAGGGAAGAAGCCACTGCTGGGGGTGCTTTGCTGCAGGTGGGACTGGTGCACTTCACAATATAGATGGTATCATGAGGCAGGAAAATGATGTGGATATAGCTCTGTCAGGAGGAATGGGCCAAAATTCACCCAACATATTGTGGGAAGCTTATTGAAGGCTACCCAAAACGTTTGACCCAAGTTAAACAATTTAAAAGGCAATGCTACCAAATACTAATTGAGTGCATGTAAACTTCTGACCCACTGGGAATGTGATGAAAGAACTAACAGCTGAAATAAATCATTCTCTCTACTATTATTCTGACATTTCACATTCTTAAAATAAAGTGGTGATCCTAACTGACCTAAGACAGAGAATTTGTACTCTGATTAAATGTCAGGAATTGTGAAAAACTGCTTAAATGTATTTGGCCAAGGTGTATGTAAACTTCCGACTTCAACTGTATAAGACATAAAATCCTGTATAAAATAGCTAAAAGGCTATAAAGTTGCATTAGCTGTAAAGCTATCAGTCACTAGTGGAAACATTTACAACTGAAATTAAGTTACGATCTCTTTTTTAATGTATTTTATCTCAGACGATCTGGTAGTAAGGTTGCTAGCTAGTACTCCTAGCTGCTTATGCTAACTAGCTAGCTGGCTAGCATTTACTGCTAGTGAAGTTGCTTGCTACCGAGTTAGCATAAACAAGCGCTAACTGGGTGAGTCATTGTCTAACATAGAGGTAACTAGCCCCCAGCACACTCATCCAACATATTATAGTATTACTTTACTAAAAGAGCTACATTCATCTCTCTAAACAATTTGATAATTTATCTTAAGGCTTTCCTACTGTATATTTAAAAATATATATAATAGATCTAACTTCATTAGAATATATCTACAACTTTTTCAAATGTTCAATAAATTAGATTCATTTACCACAAAATCATTTTGTTGAAATATCTCCAAAAGTTGTGACGACACAGAAGAAAAGTTTTGTTCACCAAGAACAGTGACAGCCAAGGAAAGTGCTGGGAAAATAATTGAGACTTATTGTGGTCTTTATCTGAATTACAGGGGGAAGTCACCTCATACAAGTACTTGGGAGTATGGCTAGTCGGCACACTGTCCTTCTCTCAGCACATATCAACGTTGCAGGGTAAGGTTAAATCTAGACTTGGTTTCTTCTATCGAAATTGCTTTCACCACAGTTGCCAAACTAACCCTGATTCAGATGACTATCCTACTCATGCTAGATTACGTACCCATGCTAGATTACGGAGACGTAATTTATAGATCGGCAGGTAAGGGTGCTCTCGAGTGGGTAGATGTGCTTTACCATTCAGCCATTAGATTTGCCATCAATGCTCCTTTAGGACACATCACTGCACTCTATACTCCTCTGTAAACTGGTCATCTCTGTATACTCGTCGCAAGACCCAGTGGTTGATGCTTATATACTGTATAAAACCCTCTTAGGCCTCACTCCCCGCTATCTGAGATACTTACTGCACCCCTCATCCTCCACATACAAGACCGTTGTCTCCAGTCACATTCTGTTAAAAGGTCTCCAAAGCACACACATCCCTGGGTTGCTCCTCTTTTCAGTTCGCTGCAGCTAAACCACTCAAACTGGACCGTTTTATCTCCATCTCTTCATTCAAAGACTCATGTATTGTCGTTTCTAACCCTTCGTGCTTTTGTCTGTGCTCAATAATGTTTGTAACATGTTTCGTGCTGCTACCATGTTGTGCTGCTGCCATGTATGTTGTTGACCAGCATCCCGGAGTCGCCTCTTCACTGTTTTTTTACACCTTTATTTAATCTTTATTTAACTAGGCAAACACATTCTTATTTTCAATGAGACCTAGGAACGGTGGGTTAACTGCCTTGTTTAGGGGCAGAACGACAAATTTTGACCTTGTCATCTCAGGGATTCAATCTTGCAACCTTACGGTTAACTAGTCCAATGCTCTAACCACCTGCCTTACGTGAATGCAGTATGAAGCCAAGGTAAGTTGCTAGCTAGCATTAAACTTAATCAATAAT
This sequence comes from Oncorhynchus mykiss, assembly GCF_013265735.2. Taxonomy (NCBI): domain Eukaryota; kingdom Metazoa; phylum Chordata; class Actinopteri; order Salmoniformes; family Salmonidae; genus Oncorhynchus; species Oncorhynchus mykiss. The sequence continues at coordinate 32,567,587 of NC_048587.1, read as the reverse complement.
AATCACTAGGTATAACTACACATGGTTGATGATATTACTAGTTTATCTAGCGTGTCCTGCGTTGCATATAATCGATGCAGTGCGCATTCACGAAAAAGGACTGTCGTTGCTCCAACGTGTACCTAACCATAAACACCAATGCCTTTCTTAAAATCAATACACAGAAGTATATATTTTTAAACCTGCATATTTAGCTAAAAGTTATCCAGGATAGCAGGCAATATTAACCAGGTGAAATTGTGTCACTTGCGTTCATTGCACGCAGGTAAATGAAGGTATGTGAAATTCAAATGGTATAGAGAGAAATAGTCCTAAAATTCCTATAATAACTACAACCTAAAACTTCTTACCTGGGAATATTGAAGTCTCATGTTAAAAGGAACCATCAGCTTTCATATGTTCTCATGTTCTAAGCAATGAACTTAAACGTTAGCTTTCTTACATGGCACATATTGCACTTTTACTTTCTTCTCCAACACTTTGTTTTTGCGTTATTTAAACCAAATTGAACATGTTTCACTATTTATTTGAGGCTAAATTGATTTTATTGATGTATTATATTAAGTTAAAATAAGTGTTCATTCAGTATTGTTGTAATTGTCATTGCTACAAATACATTTTAAGAAACGGCCGATTAATCGGTATCGGCTTTTTTTGTCATCCAATAATTGGTATCGGTATCGGCGTTGAAAAATCATAATCGGTCGACCTCTAATTGGAACACAGGAGTGATGGTTGCTGATAATGGGCCTCTGTACGCCTATGTAGATATTCCATTAAAAATCTGCCGTTTCCAGCTACAATAGTCATTTACAACATTAACATATCTACACTGTATTCCTGATGACTTTGATGTTATTTTAATGGACACATTTTTTAAATTTTCTTTCAAAAACAAGGACATTTCTAAGTGACCCCAAACGTTTGAAAGGTGGTGTATATATGAATATAGGACAAAACACACAACATGACAAGAGAGACAACACTACATAAAGAGAGACCTAAGACAACAACATAGCAAGGCAGCAACACATGAAAACACAGCATGGTAGCAACACAACATGACAACAACCTGGTAGCAACACAACATGGTAGCAGCACAAAACATGGTACAAACATTATTTGTCACAGACAACAGCACAAAGGGCAATAAGGTAGGGACAACAATACATCACGCAAAGCAGCCACAACTGTTAGTAAGAGTGTCCATGTTTGATTCTTTGAATGAAGAGACTAAGATAAAACTGTCCACTTTGAGTGTTTGTTGCAGCTCATACCAGTCGCTAGCCGCCGTCCCCGTAAGAGGCCTTTTGCCTTCTGGTATGCCGTCATTGTAAATAAGAATTTGTTCTTAACTGGCTTGCCTAGTTAAATAAAGGTTAAATAAAACAATTGAAAATACTACCCTACTGTTGTGTATTCTGTTGCCCCTTCTGTTGACAGGGCTCTTTCAGAAGTACAATCTGCCTTTTTTGCTTTCCAGATCGCCTTTGTTGAACTAAAATAGGTACTTAATGCAGGTAAAACTAATTACATTTCATTTTCCAAAAAGCTTCAAAATGTATCTGATGAATTATTCATATGCAGGATTGGACGGTGCCCACATTAATCGTGCCCCCGTTTATAAATATCTGGGTATCTGGATTGACGAAAAGTTTAATATTTCAAAAAGCATATTGATGAGTTAGTTAAAAAGTAAATAATTAAAATTGGCTTCCTTTATAGGAAAAGTGCATGCATTTCGTTAAAAAGCAGAAAACAAATCATTTCGATGATATTACCGGCTATAGATTAGGGTGATATCATCTGAATGATGCGGCTGCCGCTATATTGAAACCATAGGTCAGAGTTGATCATAGCGCACTGCACTTTATTACGGGTGACAGGTTCCATACACATTACCGCTTTCTGTATCAGAAAGTAGTTTGGCTATGGTGGAAGTCTCGTAGATCGAGGCATTGCACTTGTTTTGTTTCTAAAGCCCTCTTGCACAAATTTCCACCGTACCTTCCTTCATAAGTACGAGCTACCAGACCCTGTCTCAGAGATGGCTAACTCTGGAGATCCCTTCGTTTGCCACTGAGTTAGGTAGATCTGCTTTTAGTTTTCTTGCACCTTACTTGTGGAATGATCTCCAGAACTCTTTTAAGTTGGATTTTTTGTTGCGGCTAGGGCAGTTAGACCGCTGGTTGATTACCTTTTTTTTTTTTACTGAGGAATGTATTTGTTTTCATGATCATGTTTTTGTAAGTTACCTTTATTAAATTCCTTTTAACTATTGTGTTTTTATTGCGTTTAAATATGTATGATTGTGTGCGATGAGTATGTGGTGTAAGGGAGTCCTTTTTAATAAGAACGGTCTACGGTGTATTGATATACCATACCTTACGACGTGGAACACGTGTTGCTAAACAGTCATTTCAGTGTGAAATATTCAGAACGCGTTCCCTATAGAATGTGATTAGACCTACTTATTAATTAATTAAATATTTAATGAGAGGTCTACATATGGGAAATGTTCACCCCAACAACCATGTAAATTACCTCTCCCATTTCCACGCCTGGATTAACTGTGAGGTCAAAAATATAATGACATTATCTAGAAACCGGCACCAAACTGTGACAGATAAACATTGGGCTGTAATTAAAAGCTGATGCTTGGTGTTGTGTCACTTCAATCACACTCACCCAATTAGGTCTAATCGTAGGGAAATGGGATAAACCAACAGTTGTGTGTATACAGCAATAGATAGAGGTGAGAATCCTAGGCTTCTGACAACAACTTGCTCTCTCTATCCGCCCATGCTTGTGTTCCTCCCTTGGAACCATAAACTTAGAGCCCTCCAGTCAAGTGTTCTGAGCTAGAGAGTTCCACTCCAAGCAGTTCTAAATACAATAGTGTTCTGAACCGGCATTCTACATCATACCCACTGGGCACATACTGGTTGAATCTGTGTTGTTTCCACAAAATTTCTATGAAATTACATTGAACCAACGTGGAATTGATGTCTGTGCCCAGTGGGTATAGGCATACAGCTTTGTGTGGCTTGATTGTTGTTGCTTTTTACTGGCTGACAATTACCCTGGTTGACTGTTCATCTAGGGCATAAGAGGCTAGAGGGAATATCTGTGATACAAAATATAGTATCATTTTGAGAAATTATCTGCTTACTGATAAGCCTACTGTGCGACAACAGTGGCATTTACAGGTTATATGTATAATAAGAAATGATGATGAAGATAAGTGACAACAATCAATTGTGATGAATTAATAGCCAAAATAGTTCAAGGAAAACCAATCGATACACACTGCTCTAATGACAAAGAGCTAGCCTTGTGCTAATGCCCTGTACCCCCCCCCACCACTGACAACAGCTGCACATCCTCACACCCTCTTGTGGCATCACTGGATAAGGATATTCTCCAGAACTATGCTCTATGAGCAGAATTATTGTCTTACCTCAATTAGCCTCGAAATCCCTAGTTTGAAAGCGACTGTTTTTTTGGAGGCTGTGCAGCGCCAATTTCCCTACATTTTCCCCCATGTGGGCCAGCCCCCTAGCAATTCGAGTTCAACCAATGATCTTAAGCACCTCGCCATTTGAGTGACAGCTAGCAAGACGCACACCATGCACACACAGCAGAGCGAGAGACAGAGAGCAATGATGCGGTGCACATCAATCAATCAATCAAATTTATTTTATATAGCCCTTCGTACATCAGCTGATATCTCAAAGTGCTGTACAGAAACCCAGCCTAAAACCCCAAACAGCAAGCAATGCAGGTGAAGAAGCACGGTGGCTAGGAAAAACTCCCTAGAAAGGCCAAAACCTAGGAAGAAACCTCGAGAGGGACCAGGCTATGAGGGGAGGCCAGTCCTCTTCTGGCTGTGCCGGGTGGAGATTATAACAAAACATGGTCAAGATGTTCAAATGTTCATAAATGACCAGCATGGTCGAATAATAATAAGGCAGAATAGTTGAAACTGGAGCAGCAACACAGTCAGGTGGACTGGGGACATCAAGGAGTCATCATGTCAGGTATTCCTGGGGCATGGTCCTAGGGCTCAGGTCCTCCGAGAGAGAGAAAGAAAGAGAGAATTAGAGAGAGCATATGTGGGATGGCCAGTCCTCTTCTGGCTGTGCCGGGTGGAGATTATAACAGAACATGGCCAAGATGTTCAAATGTTCATAAATGATCAGCATGGTCGAATAATAATAAGGCAGAACAGTTGAAACATAACTGCACATAGGTAAGGTAGTACGCACATTTTGGGGTCCACTTTTGGCTCGTGAGTGCTACTTTGAGAACTACTGGCTAAAAAGTACGCACAAATACTGGAGAACCTCTTTAATTAATCTGTATGTTGATTAAAGAACCAAGGATTCAGAGAGCACGTTTAGATGCAATCACACCATACAAATCATCATGCTCAAACTGTACATTGATTCATCCATTAAATAAATGTCTTACATTTTTTTTTTTGTTGCCTATGTGACGATGTGCCTGTGAGCTCCCACAATTTCTCCCCACACAAACAGACTGATTTATTGCTAAACCTTAGGCATACTGTGGCTATGCTATCACTCAAACATTACCCACTGGGCACACCAAATCCTTTCAATGTGGATAATTGGATAATATTTGGTGGAGATGTTGATCAATGCGATTTTATTCTGATTTTATTGGGATCTCTTTTAGTCCTCATTTGGACTAATCTTTCAAGAGTCCTTAAACTTTACAGCCTATATTCACTCACTCAAAAAGATAGACAAAAGTTAGTTGAATTACCAATGTGTTATCACTATGCTTTAAACCATCTAAAAGCACAACCAAATTCCAATGAAGAAACAATGTCTGATTTCTGGTTTAGTTGTCACCCAATGACCATCTCTTCCCTTTCAACCATTTAAAAGCACAGCAAGGTTCAAATGGGAATACAATGTCAGATATGTTGTTTATTTCCATGAATGGGTTACTGCCCTTCATCTCATAGCAGAACCAAATTACCTGGATTACAGTTGAGATTACATTAAAGTACATGACACAAGTGTTCAATGACTTTTGAGAGATGCTGCAATGACATATGCATGCTACAGTACCTTTAACATGCACACTTTATATGATTACATAAGACATTTATGGGTCATTTACTTTTTTGTCTTTTTAAAAACATTGCCAACCTATGTTGTAAAACAACATAAACACAGATGATTAAAACACAAGTATTGCATTAGAACTACATGTAAAACAATTGGATTGTATTTGAAAATCACTGTTAGTTCACATTTAATAACACTAATCAGGCATTTTATGATAAACAGCCAATTTTTATGATTAACAGACCTACTCATTTTCTCCTAACAATTCTGGACTCACGGTTCAAGCTAAATAAAATGGTTATTCAAATTTTTTTTAACAACATTTATAAAATATGTCATATCTATATACATATATATATATATATATATATATATATATATATATATATATATATATATATATATATATATATATATATATATATATATATATATATATATATATACGCATACATAAACCTTTTAAAAGTCCCCCCTTCCCAAAGTCCCCTCATCCCCTTCTCCCCTCTCACCTCCTCACCTCTCCTCCACTTCACTCCCTTCCAAAACCCCTCCCCCTCAACCCGTCTCTCGCCTTTTCTCCATTCCACTCCATCCCCCCTCCACATACTGCAAGTCCCTTTGCTCCAGTTGTAGTTCAATGGTTTCCAAAGGGGTCTTTTATGTACCTTTTATGTACCTCCAAGCTCTGGGATCAGCCATACTACCTGGTGGTCAGCAGGTACCATGTCACGTGGGCTTGGCCAGAAGAATTTGTTTATTCCATTACGGTGCATTTACTTGACCTGGAAGTTATCCTCCTCCACATCTGTTATGATTCCTGGGTATGGCTCATTGTCGTAGGACACCACACACCACTGAGCAATATGTTGAGAGTGAATGGACTCTGGTCGCCACGGGGTTTCAATGGTGCACACAGATTTTGGAGCCTCAGCAGCTGCTAGAGTTGATTTTGGAGCCTCAGCAGCTTCTAGAGTTTCTTATTTTCACTCAAAGCAGGGACAGGCCATGACCCCCTTATCTTTGGCAGAGACAGGTTATGTCTCTGTACTTGATGTGACCTGGCAAGACACTTATCACCTGATGCATCTTCATTGTGCCTTTCACTGGAGTTTTTGGATGATAAAAGCCCACGGCTATAAAGGCTGTCAGCCATGAATTTGAGATTCTCCTGGGTTTTACATTGGCACGTCTCACGATCAGCTTCCATTGGTGCCACAACCCAAAATGGCCTATAGGTGCAGAACAGTAGGAGATAGAGTCTTGACTTTCTGAGACAAACTTCCTGTGTAGATTCTCCATTGTTTGTCAGGAACCTTTTTTGCATCTTCCGTTTGTTTTGTGTGACAGTTTGTTTCCTCCCTGTAGTCATGTGACTCACATCATCCCTTCTTGGATACAGCAATCTCCATCCAATCTAGCTCTCTTCTTTGAAGAACCTAGTGTAGTCTGGACGAATCGGAGGCTCTGACCTATGCTGGGAAGAGGATCAGCATCTACCCAGATCTGAGTGCCGAGCTGCTGAAACAGAGGTCAACCTACATCTGGCCCTTCCAGAACACAAGACACACATTTCCCACTGCCAAGGAGGCTCAAGACTTCTTGGAGAAACACATCATGCACCACACACAAGGGAACAAGCTGAGAGATCTAGGCTAACCCCAATTTGACTGGCTCAATATTGAGATATCCTATCCATGCACAATCATGCAGCCTCAATTGAGTAAAAGGAACACAGCATTGTACTTCATTATTATTATGTTGCCTAAGGTCCAGGGCATTTTGACAATGATGACACCACGCCAATGAATGAACAATGGACAATATATTGAAGTGTCATACAGACTGGCGCCTGCTTCCTCGTGGGGATACAGTGCATTGCATCCCTTTCAGTGGTGCAAAGTACTTAAGTAAAGTACTACTTAAGTCATTGTTTGGGGTATTTGTACTTTACTATTTATATTTTCGCCAAATTTGACTTTTACTGCATTCCTAAAACAAATAATGTACTTTTAACTCCATACATTTTCCTTGACACCCAAAAGTAACTGTTACATTTTGACAGGAAAATGGTCCAATTCACACACTTATCAAGAGAACATCCCTGGTCATCCCTACTGCCTCTGACCTGGTGGACTCACTAAACACAAACGTTTTTTTTTATTTTACATATATTTATTACCAAATACTTGTAGACTTTTACTCAAATAGTATTTTATTGGGTAACTTTTTTGTTTTGTTTACGCTACTGATCTAGATTATAGACTGCATTTCTTGCACAATAGCGCCTGTAGCCCCCCTCGTCACCGTCCTCATCAGCCACCGTGAGGTCCATCAGGGGGGGTCTGTTGTTGATTTTGGTGGCTCCCCGTTGGTCCAGACAACCCTGGCTCCCGGAGATTGAGTGGGGGGAGACAGTGGCAGGCAAGGTTCTGACAGATGGGTGTGTCTGGTGGTGGCAAGGACACACCCACATCAAACCACACCCTCTAGCCAACTGACGTTTGGCTTCTGTCATGGCCGCCAACATTTCTTGATCAGCAAGCCAAAAAACGAGGCCAAATCAGCAGGTGCAGTTCCCCTTTAAATGTAACAAATTCAACACATTTTTGTCTATGTTGAAATTTGGTTACTTTGATTACATAATCCCATGGTTGATATTTGACCCTCAAAACAACAGTTTCAATGTATTTTCCACATACTGTAGATTCCACGTCACAATACATTGACAAAATTAGGGTGAAACAATGTTGATTCAACCAGTTTGTACTTGTTGTGGGTAGGCTTTGCCTTGGGTAGGCTTTGCCTTGTATTATTTTGATTGAACACAAACACCTGCCTCTAGGCCAAATGCTGTTGAACTGGCGGGCACCTGTCATGTTCACAGCTTCAATAACCATAGGTTGCTAGCCTCTCATTATTTGGTTTCTCTCGTTAAAGGGGTGTTGATTATCAGAAACACTAATGTCAATGAAAATGATAACTTTGTTTTCATTAACGAGTTAAGTATTTGGCCATTGCACTTTTATTGTGCAATAGTATTGCCAATAAATGGGCAATCCGCAGTTGAAACAAAGTGTTTTCCACGCCACTGTTTCTTGGAAAAGCTAAGGAATGGGGCTGGAGAAATGTTACCACTCTAAAAATGTATAGTTTTAACAATGTTTTGAGGCTATATTGTGTTTGCTTACATTTACTTTGTTTACAAACATTAGAGTATAATAAGCTTACATTAACCCCTTCACTCAAGGACAACTGCTTGTCTAGGTAACATCCTGTAACTTTAGCTCTGCCATTGGCATACTCAAATGTGTGAGTTTATGGATTTTGCCATGCGTTTGAAGCATTTTGCATTAGTCCTCAAGTCAGTTTATTATTTTGTCAAATATCTTTTATAATTTTGGTCATCTGTATACAGTGCCTTGCGAAAGTATTCGGCCCCCTTGAACTTTGCGACCTTTTGCCACATTTCAGGCTTCAAACATAAAGATATAAAACTGTCTTTTTTTGTGAAGAATCAACAACAAGTGGGCCACAATCATGAAGTGGAACGACATTTATTGGATATTTCAAACTTTTTTAACAAATCAAAAACTGAAAAATTGGGCGTGCAAAATTATTCAGCCCCCTTAAGTTAATACTTTGTAGCGCCACCTTTTGCTGCGATTACAGCTGTAAGTCGCTTGGGGTATGTCTCTATCAGTTTTGCACATCGAGAGACTGACATTTTTTCCCATTCCTCCTTGCAAAACAGCTCGAGCTCAGTGAGGTTGGATGGAGAGCATTTGTGAACAGCAGTTTTCAGTTCTTTCCACAGATTCTCGATTGGATTTAGGTCTGGACTTTGACTTGGCCATTCTAACACCTGGATATGTTTATTTTTGAACCATTCCATTGTAGATTTTGCTTTATGTTTTGGATCATTGTCTTGTTGGAAGACAAAATCTCCGTCCCAGTCTCAGGTCTTTTGCAGACTCCATCAGGTTTTCTTCCAGAATGGTCCTGTATTTGGCTCCATCCATCTTCCCATCAATTTTAACCATCTTCCCTGTCCCTGCTGAAGAAAAGCAGGCCCAAACCATGATGCTGCCACCACCATGTTTGACAGTGGGGATGGTGTGTTCAGCTTTGTTGCTTTTACGCCAAACATAACGTTTTGCATTGTTGCCAAAAAGTTCAATTTTGGTTTCATCTGACCAGAGCACCTTCTTCCACATGTTTGGTGTGTCTCCCAGGTGGCTTGTGGCAAACTTTAAACGGCACTTTTTATGGATATCTTTAAGAAATGGCTTTCTTGCCACTCTTCCATAAAGGCCAGATTTGTGCAATGTACAACTGATTGTTGTCCTATGGACAGAGTCTCCCACCTCAGCTGTAGATCTCTGCAGTTCATCCAGAGTGATCATGGGCCTCTTGGCTGCATCTCTGATCAGTCTTCTCCTTGTATGAGCTGAAAGTTTAGAGGGACGGCCAGGTCTTGGTAGATTTGCAGTGGTCTGATACTCCTTCCATTTCAATATTATCGCTTGCACAGTGCTCCTTGGGATGTTTAAAGCTTGGGAAGTCTTTTTGTATCAAAATCCGGCTTTAAACTTCTTCACAACAGTATCTCGGACCTGCCTGGTGTGTTCCTTGTTCTTCATGATGCTCTCTGCGCTTTTCACGGACCTCTGAGACTATCACAGTGCAGGTGCATTTATACAGAGACTTGATTACACACAGGTGGATTGTATATATCATCATTAGTCATTTAGGTCAACATTGGATCATTCAGAGATCCTCACTGAACTTCTGGAGAGAGTTTGCTGCACTGAAAGTAAAGGGGCTGAATAATTTTGCACGCCCAATTTTTCAGTTTTTGATTTGTTAAAAAAGTTTGAAATATCCAATAAATGTCATTCCACTTCATGATTGTGTCCCACTTGTTGTTGATTCTTCACAAAAAAATACAGTTTTATATCTTTATGTTTGAAGCCTGAAATGTGGCAAAAGGTCGCAAAGTTCAAGGGGGCCGAATACTTTTGCAAGGCACTGTATCTTTGTACCTGAACCTCTGACTCATCTCAACTTTTGCTAATCTATAAAAAACTAAATATGCTTCCGGCTCCTCTATAGTAACATTATATTTGGTTTTATTTCATAGAACTTTGAAAAATTGCCTAATACAAAAAGAATCAATCAATTGTAGCACCTTTGAACCTTGTGATACAACCAGCCCATGAATGTAATAGCTGCTTTTGCCACTGAGTGGGGCATATACACTCAAACAGAAGCAGGATGAGTTATGGACAGGTATGTCTGAGTATATAATAGGAAGTGCAGTCGTTTTTTTTTTTTGGTGCCTTGTTTCTTGACACACACACACTGTGCATACAGTACATACAATATAACGCATGGAGAAACATACTGTGGGGGGTTCTTGGCAGTTAGTAGCGTTGGGCCAGTGACCGAGAGGTTGCTGGTTTGGGTCCCCGTGTCGACTGGGGGAAGGATCTGTTGATGCGCCCTTGAGTGGGGCACTTGACCCTGAATGCTCCTGTGGGTCGCTCTGAATGGGAGTGCCTGCTAAATGACTAAAATGTAATGTAAATGTTGAGCAGCTTCACTACAGGTGGATTGCATGTTTTAAAATGAAATAAAAATGAAATACATTAAAACATTAATAAAATACCAGACTAAGATCAAATCCTAATACACCGGCTCTGACACTCGTTGGTTCTGGCAGGGCTTGCAAATGATCATGGCACGCAAATGAAAAACCAGCCATGAGCTGACTACTGACGCGAGCCTACCAGACAAACTAAATGCCTTCTATGTTTGCTTCAGAGGAATGTGTGAACACTCTGTACGTAGCCGATGTGAGTAAGACCTTTAAACAGGTTAACAATCACAAGGCTGCAGGGCCAGACATATTATCAGGACGTGTACTCAGAGCATTGCCTGACCACCTGGCAAGTGTCTTCACCGACATTTTCAATCTCTCTGACCCAGTCTGTAATACCTACATGTTTCAAGCAGACCACCATAGTCCCTGTGCCCAAGAACGCCAAGGTAACCTGTCTAAATGTATATCGCCCCAAAGCATTCACATCTGTAGCCATGAAATGCTTCGAAAGGCTGGTCACGGCTCACACCATCATCCCAGACACCCTGGACCCACTCCAATTCCCATACCACCCCAACAACACAGATAACGCAATCTCTATTGCACTCCCACACTGACTGTTCCCACTTGGAAAAGAAGAACACTTCAGGACCTTCAGAAAGTATTCACTTTTCAAATAAAAAATAAATAAATAGAAATTCACACCCCTTTACTTTTTCCACATTTTGTTGTGTTACGGCCTGAATTTAAAATGGATTACATTTGCATTTTTCTGTCACACAATACCCCATAATGTCAAAATGGAATGATATTTTTTGAAATGTTATGAATACTGTCTGAAAGCACTATATGTGAGAATGCTGTTCATTGACTAGAGCTCAGCATTCAACACCATAATGCTCTCCAAGCTCATCACAAAGTTAAGGACCCTGAGACTGAACACCATCTTCTGCAACTGGATCTTTGACTTCCTGACGGGCCATCCCCTGTGTTGAGGGTAGATAACAACAGATAACACATCAGCCACGCTTACCCTCAACACGGGACCCCTCAGGGGTGCGTGCTTAGCCCCTTTCCGTACTCCTTGTTTTTCCACGACTGCAACACCATCATTAAGATTGCCGACGACACTTTCGTGGTACTGTAGGCCTGATGACCGACAACAATGAGACAGCCTATAGGGAGGAGGTCAGAGACCTGCCAGAACAACAACTTCTCCCTCAACGTCAGCAAGACAAAGGAGCTGATCGTGGATTACAGGAAACGGAGAGCTGAACACGCCTCCGTTCACATCGATGGGGCTGTAGTGGAGCAGGTGTCCACATCACAAAGGATCTATCATGGTCTAAACACACCAACACAGTGGTTAAGAGGGCACGACCATGCCTCTTCCCCTCGTGAAGCTGAAAAGATTTGGCATGGGCCCCAGATCCTCAAAAGGTTCTACAGCTGCACCATTGAGAGCATCTTGACTGGCTGCCTCTCCGCTTGGTATGGCAACTACTTGGCATCAGACCGCATGGCGCTACAGAGGGTAGTGCGTACAGCCCAGTACATCACTGGGGACCAGCTCCCTGCCATCCAGGACCTCTATACCAGGCGGTGTCAGAGGAAGGCCCTAAAAATTGTTGAAGTCTCCAGTCACCCAAGTCATAGACAGTCCTCGCCGCTACCGCAAGGCTAGAGGTATCAATGCACCAAGTCTGGAACCAACAGGACCCTGAACAGCTTCTACCCCCAAGCCTGCTAAATAGTTCGTTCGAGGAGCTATTTGGTGAACTATTTAACTATCTGCATTGACCCTTTTTGCATTCACTTTTTTTGTCTCAGCACATACGCTGCTGCTATTGTTTACTATCTGTCACTCAATTACCTCGTACCCCAGCACAGTGACTCGGTACTGGTACCCTATGTATAGACAAGCTATTGTTACTCAATGTGTATTTATTATTATGTGTTTTATTATTTCTCTATTGTCTTTCTCTCTGCATTGTTGGGAAGTAAGTAAGCATTTCAATGTTAGCCTACACCTGTTCTTTACGAAGCACCTTTCATTTGAATAAGAATTTTCATAGGGCTTTAGCAGCTCTTTGTTGTAGAATGATAGTTTGAAACATGCTCAGTTGATTATGTTCATGGGTTCATAGCTGATATGAACACTCGGTCCTGATATTACACGTAGACTATAAATGGATAACATGAACAATTACATTCACAAGTTAGTTGAGAACTCTGGACATTAGAGTAAACTTATAATAATATACAAAATCAATAGACACCTGAAAATGGAAAAAGCCGTATATGGTTCAGTTGAAGGGTTCAAATGTCACTGTAGAAGAAAATGTTTCAGTTCTGAGAGAGATAACATAAAAATACAGTTTCATCTCTCAAAGTGAACATTGTCTTTTTGAATAAAGTTTAGATAGCTTTTTTTTTCATGGTGACTTTTCTGTGGTGGGCATATTTTGATTCTTAGCCTTAATGTGTTTTGCTGTTGTGTCTGCATGGGCTTTTGTGCCTCCTCGTGAGTGCGTGCAGAATGGACACAGCTATCACATTTGGCACCTCTGCAGCCATTTTTCTTTGTGTAATGCTTACTATGATCCAGCAGAGGGGAGAAGCACATCAGTGACTGGGAGCCTTGGATTAAACAAGTCCATATCTGTAAATAGTCCATGTCTACCACTGAAGGAGGCATGTGTACACCAACAGCAGCAGAATGAGAGATAGACATCACTGTTTCTAAGTAGATAATAGGCAGCCAGCAATGCGAAGGACAGTCATTATCTTTGGTGTCTTGGTCCTTGACATATTTACAATCATACCCACACATGGATCCCCAACTCTTCCTGTCCCTCTCTCTCTCCCTCTACCTCCTCATCTTTTTCACTCTGAAAAAGGGTGATATGTTTCTATGAAGTCTTATGGTTCAGTCCACTCCTCTGTGACGTCAGGGACGGGGTACATGCTGAAACGCTGAAGACAGGAGCATCAGATGGACTAGCAAACATTGTCTTATCAATAATAATACCTCTATTAGCAATGTTTCCTATGGTGCAGATGTCATGGGATTTTTCTGCTGTGTGCGGATGGGCTTGAATCCCATCTTAATGTGTTTTTCTGCTGTTTTATCTTCAGGTGCTGAGTCTGTGTACAGGGTGGTCCACCATCATCTCATATCATCTCATCTCATCTCATCTCATCATCTCATATCGTTATGATCAGATGTCTGGACAGGATGGTTCGACCTGTCTGTCACTCCAGGTAAGATTCCTTACAACTCAGTAAAGCAGAATAGGTAGTTCGCAGTAATGATGACACAATCAGCAATAGCCTGTTTTCACAAATTACATTTCCTGGTAATGGTATCACCATTACTGTTCATGTCGTTGACCTGAGAAATGTTTGTATACTGTACTTTCTGTATCTCTATCCATTTTGGAAGTGGTCGGTTGTTACCAAAAAACACACTTGATCACTCAGAACTAATAGAGGCCTGCTCCGGATCTCCTTTTTGTCTAAACCTCTGTGTTCAGGAACTCCAAAACACCATGTGGACCAAAATGAGGTGACCAAAGTAGAGGAAGGGAGAATCCCTGTCCATTGTTACTATGCACCAAGCTGTCTGTTTGAACTACTGGCACACAGCCCAGACACCCATGCATACCATAACACCAGAGTTCTCTTCATAGTCCACAAGTCCAGAACAGACTATGGGAGGTGCACAGTACTACATAGAGCCATGACTACATGGAACTCTATTCCACATCAAGTACCTCATGCAAGCAGTAAAATTCAATAAAAATATAAAAATACACCTTATGGAACAGCGGGGACTGTGAAACAACACAAACATAGGCACAGACACATGCATACACACACACACGATAACATACACACTATGCACACACATACACATGGATTTTGTGTTGTAGATATTCTGTTGTGAATGTATTGTAATGTTTTCAAAATTGTATAAAAGCCTGCACACACCATGGAGTCCAGAGGTAACAACACACACCACGGAGTCCAGAGGTAACAACACACACCATGGAGTCCAGGGGTAAGTATTAACTACAATGATCAGCACTCGATATCAGAATTCAGGATAAGACCCAGATGCAGACAGTTCGAGTTACAGAAGTTTATTTACAAAACAGGGGGAAGGCAAACAACAGGTCAAGGGCAGGCAGAGGTCAGTAATCCAGGACAGTGTCAAAAGGTACAACATGGCAGGTAGGCAGAATGGTCAAAACCGGAAGAACTATAAAACAGGGATTAAAGCAAACTGGAGTACGGAAATACACGCTGGTAGGCTTGACGAGACAAGACAAACTGGCAACAGACAAACAGAAAAAACAGGTATAAATGCACAGGGGATAATGGGGAAAATCGGAGATACCTGGAGGGGGTGGAGACAAGCACAAGACAGGTGAAACAGATCAGGGTGTGACACTCAATTTATTTTTAATTCCAATGATTGACAGTAGACAAATATTTTGATCAAGGATACTGATATAATATTACTAAGATATTAATGATTAAATATCCAGTATGTTTCCCTGAATCTCGTTGTATGTTGTTGTTCGCCCTTTACATTTTTTGTTGAATTGCTGTTTGCTGACATGTCCTCAAAACCAATGGTATTCTTCTATGGCCACTCTTCTACATGCCCAAAACTGTTAATGCAGTGCTCTTCCTCCTTTGCACCATCATTGCTGGGTTGAAGTTCAGGGCAAACCAACTCTAAGGTGAAATTGAGGCTAGAAACCAGACAGGTCTCTCTGGTGCCATCAAGGGTTAGATGTACTTTCCCCCAGCTGTTTTTGCAGTATGTGATCACACACACACACACACACACACACGCACACGCACACGCACACGCACACGCACACACATGCACGCACACACAACTAAATTTGACTTTCTAGCTTCATCCAATACTGGTTTATTTGTAATGATTTTCCTCATACCATTTTTTTCCAATAGCTTTGGTTCTATTTTCACAAGTAAGTGGTATTACATTCAAAACCTTTCATTTTGTTTGTAGACATCTTTCACCACATAATCAATTATCCAACATATTGGTTTAATCACCAAACACAACATAATGATATATTCTCAATTAGGTTATTTTAACAACCAGTTAACCCAATAGCAACACATTTAAGATACATGTTTGAAAATTGCTCTATGAATGTAAACTCAGCAAAAAAAGAAACGTCCTCTCATTGTCAACTGCGTTTATTTTCAGCAACCTTAACATGTGAAAATATTTGTATGAACATAACAAGATTCAACAACTGAGACATAAACTGAACAAGTTCCACAGACATGTGACTTACAAAAATGGAATAATGTGTCCCTGAACAAAGGGGGTTCAAAATCAAAAGTAAGTCAGTATCTGGTGTGGCCACCAGCTGCATTAAGTACTGCAGTGCCTCTCCTCCTCATATACTGCACCAGATTTGCCAGTTCTTGCTGTGAGATATTACCCCACTCTTCCACCAAGGCACCTGCAAGTTCCCGGACATTTCTGGAGGGAATGGTTC
Source organism: Oncorhynchus mykiss (assembly GCF_013265735.2). NCBI lineage: Eukaryota > Metazoa > Chordata > Actinopteri > Salmoniformes > Salmonidae > Oncorhynchus > Oncorhynchus mykiss. Next base: position 32,551,328 of record NC_048587.1, on the reverse strand, counting down.
TAGCCCTCACCCTCCGATCCAACAAGTCCCAGACGTGCTCAACTGGATTGAGATCCGGGCTCTTCGCTGGCCATGGCAGAACACTGACATTCCTGTCTTGCAGGAAATCACGCACAGAATGAGCAGTATGGCCGGTGGCATTGTCATGCTGGAGGGTCATGTCAGGATCAGCCTGCAGGAAGGGTACCACATGAGGGAGGAGGATGTCTTCCCTGTAACGCACAGCGTTGAGATTGCCTGCAATGACAACAAGCTCAGTCCCATGATGCTGTGACACACCGCCCCAGACCATGACGGACCCTCCACCTCCAAATCGAGTACAGGCCTCGGTGTAACACCCATTCCTTCGACGATAAATTCAAATCCGACCATCACCCCTGGTGAGACAAAACTGCGGCTCGTCAGAAAATAACACTTTTTGCCAGTCCTGTCTGGTCCAGCGACGGTGGGTTTGTGCCCATAGGCCACTTTGTTGCCGGTGATGTCTGGTGAGGACCTGCCTTACAACAGGCTTACAAGCCCTAAGTCCAGCCTCTCTCAGCGTATTGCGGACAGTCTGAGCACTGATGGAGGGATTGTGCATTCCTAGTGTAACTCGGGCAGTTGTTGCTGCCATCCTGTACCTGTCCCGCAGGTGTGATGTTCGGATGTACCGATCCTGTGCAGGTGTTGTTACATGTGGTATGCCACTGCAAGGACGATCAGCTGTCCGTCCTGTCTCCCTGTAGTGCTGTCTTAGGTGTCTCACATGGCAATTTACGGACATGGCAATTCATTGCCCTGGCAACATCTGCGGTCCTCATGCCTCCTTGCAGCATGCCTAAGCCACGTTCACGCAGATGAGCAGAGACCCTGGGCATCTTTTCTTGGTGTTTTTCAGAGTCAGTAGAAAGGCCTCTTTAGTGTCCTAAGTTCTCATAACTGTGACCATAATTGCATACCGTCTGTAAGCTGTTAGTGTCTTAACGATTGTTCCACAGGTACATTTTCATTCATTGTTTATGTTTATGGTTCATTGAACAAACATGGGAAACAGTGCTTAAACCCTTTACAATGAAGATCTGTATTTTTACGAATTATCTTTGAAAGACAGGGTCCTGAAAAAGGGACGTTTCTTTTTTTGCTGAGTTTAGTATGCCTCAGTACTGCAAATTACAGTACATTACACTGTTTTCCCATTAGGCAATATATTTGCACTAACCATTTAAATTGACTGAACATCACATTTCCATCATTTCTATTACATGTGTGATCAAATGTGTGATCATTGAAGCCATGTTTCACAATGTAATCAAATGAAAGAAACATTATGTTTAGCAGGCACTAGTTTGCATCAAGCCTGGCTTGAGCAGTTGGCCATAGGTTCTCATTGAAATGGCAGTAAATATCCTCATTGTTCATGCACCTGGGGAAAAACCCTTTAGTATGGCGAATCCAAGCCTGACATAAAGATTATGTCATTGCATGCCTCATCCATGGCCTGAAGGAGGTAATTATACATCTTCCACCTGTATTGTAATCGTGTATTGCATGTTACAGTATTGTATTGTACTTATGTATTGTAGTGGTCCTGTACGTTGCTCAGTTCAGAAGAGTATGGCACTAGCAACACTAGAGTGGGTTCACACTAGCAGCACCAGAGTTGTGGGTTCGATTCCCATTGAGGTCCCACTGGGTACTGCTGGTTTGATTCCCATTGTGAAAGGCAATTACTTTATTTGAACATGTATTGCAATGTGAAATATATCTTTCTAGATGAAACACTGATTAAGTTTGATGAAAAGTGACTATGTGATTTTGTGTGTTGTACTTAATCAATTAAAAATATGCTTAGAGTTTTGAAACAACTGCCTTCTTGATGATCTGTTTTGTGTTTTGTACTACAGTAGTAAAAATGTACCACATACTTGTGAAATTGCACCAAAGCGATTTAAAAAAAACTAGGAACTAGGAACTCATGATGTCCACCGTGTTGTTGCCAATTTGTTGACTTCTTGTGTTTTATCATAGTTCATATTTGAGCTTCTCGTTTACTGTTACAATTTCTGTAGTTGTTGAATCACAACATTCTGTTTTTACCTTCTCCAGCTTGAAAATACACTGAACAAAAATATAAACGCAACATATAAAGCAGAGGAGGCTGCTGACGGGAGGACGGCTCATAATAATATCTGAAAGGGAGTCAATGGAGTGGTATCCACTACATGGACACCACGTCTTTGATGTGTTTGGTACCATTCCATTGACTCCATTCCAACCTTTTAAGTCTTTACTGAAGACTCATCTCTTCAGTGGGTCATATGATTGAGTGTAGTCTGGCCCAGGAGTGTGAAGGTGAACGGAAAGGCTCTGGAGCAACGAACCGCCCTTGCTGTCTCTGCCTGGCCGGTTCCCCTCTCTCCACTTTGATTCTCTGCCTCTAACCCTATTACAGGGGCTGAGTCACTGGCTTACTTGTGCTCTTTCATGCCGTCCCTAGGAGGGGTGCGTCACCTGAGTGGGTTGAGTCACTGATGTGATCTTCCTGTCTGGGTTGGCGCCGCCCCTTGGATTGTGCCGTGGCGGAGATCTTTGTGGGCTATACTTGGCCTTGTCTCACGATGGTAAGTTGGTGGTTGAAGTGGTGTGGGGCTGTGCTTTGGCAAAGTGGGTAGGGTTATATCCACCCTTTTTGGCCCTGTCCGGGGGTATCATCGGATGGGGCCACAGTGTCTCCTGACCCCTCCTGTCTCAGCCTCCAGTATTTATGCTGCAGTAGTTTATGTGTCGGGGGGCTAGGGTCAGTTTGTTATATCTGGAGTACTTCTCCTGTCTTATCCGGTGTCCTGTGTGAATTTAAGTATGCTCTCTCTAATTCTCTCTTTCTCTCAGTGGACCTGAGCCCTAGGACCATGCCTCAGGACTACCTGGCATGATGACTCCTTGCTGTCCCCATTTTACCTGGCCGTGCTGCTGCTCCAGTTTCAACTGTTCTGCCTGGAATCCTGACCTGTTCATCGGACGTGCTACCTGTCCCAGACCTGCTGTTTTCAACTCTCTAGAGACAGCAGGAGCGGTAGAGATACTCTTAATGATCGGCTATGAAAAGCCAACTGACATTTACTCCTGAGGTGCTGACTTGCTGCACCCTCGACAACTACTGTGATTATTATTATTTGACCATGCTGGTCATTTATGAACATTTGAACATCTTGGCCATGTTCTGTTATAATCTCCACCCGGTACAGCCAGAAGAGGACTGGCCTCCCCTCATAGCCTGGTCCCTCTCTAGGTTTCTTCCTAGGTTTTGGCCTTTCTAGGGAGTTTTTCCTAGCCACCGTGCTTCTACAACTGAATTGCTTGCTGTTTGTGGTTTTAGGCTGGGTTTCTGTACAGCACTTTGAGATATCAGCTGATGTATGAAGGGCTATATAAATACATTTGATTTTATTTGTTATGAACCGTCCTCCCCTCAGCATTCTCCACTAATGTAAAGTGCTGGTCCTATGTTTACATGAGCTGAAATAAAAGATCCCAGAAATGTTCTATACGCACAAATAGCTTATTTCTCTCAAAGTTGGTGCACAAATTTGTTTACATTCATGTTAGCGAGCATTTTATCCATTGTCAAAATAATCCATCCACCTGGCATATCAAGAAGCTGATTAAACAGTATGATCACTACACAGGTGCATCTTGTGCTGAGGACAATAAAAGGGCATTCTAAAATGTGCAGTTTTGTCACACAACATGTCTCAAGTTGTCTGGGGGGGTATGCAAGTGGCATGCTGACTGCAGGAATGTCCACCAGAGCTGTTGCCAGAGAATGTAATGTTCTTTTCTCTACCATAAGCCGCATCCAACAGCGTTTTAGAGAATTTGGCATTACATCCAACTGGCCTCACAACCGCAGACTACATGTATGGTGTCGTGTGGGTGAGCAGTTTGTTGGGGAAAAAACCCTTTTGTGGTGAAAATCTCATTCTGATTGGCTGGGCCTGGCTCCCCAGTGGGTGGGCCTGGCAGGGCATGGATTAAATAAGTAAAAATCCTCATCAATCTACACACAATACCCCATAATGACAAAGTGAAAACAGGTTTTTTTGTTGTTTTTTGCGAAATTATAAAAAACTAAACAGAAATACCTTATGTACATAAGAATTCAGACCCTTTGCTGTGAGACTCGAAATTGAGCTCAGGTGCATCCTGTTTCCATTGATCATCCTTGAGATGTTTCTACAACTTGATTAGAGTCCACCTGTGGTAAATTCAATTGATTGGACATGATTTTGAAAGGCACACACCTGCCTATATAAAGTCCCACAGTTGACAGTGCATGTCAGAACAAAAACCAAACCATGAGGTCGATGGATTTGCCCGTAGAGCTCTGAGACAGGATTGTGTTGAGGCACAGATCTGGGGAAGGGTACCAAAACATTTTTGTAGCATTGAAGGTCCCCAAGAACACAGTGACCTCCATCATTCTTCAATGGAAGAAGTTTGGAACCACCAAGACTCAAACTGAGCAATTGGAGGAGAAGGTTCTTTGTCAGGGAGGTGAACAAGAACCCGATGGTCACTCTGACAGAGCACTAGGGTTCCTCTGTGGAGATGGGAGAACCTTCCAGAAGGACAACCATCTCTGCATCACTCCACCAATCAGGCCTTTATGGTAGAGTGACCAGATGGATGCCACTCTTCAGTAAAGGCACCTGACAGCCCGCTTGGAGTTTGCCAAAAGGCACCTACAGACTCTCAGACCATGAGAAACAAGCTTCTGTAGCGAGGGCCAGCCGACTAGAGCATACAGGTCGCAGTGTTGGGTGGTATAAGGGGCTTTGGTGACAGAATGGAGGGCACTGTGATAGACTGCATCCAGTTTGCTGAGTAGAGTATTGGAAGCTATTTTGTAAATAACATCGCCGAAGTCAAGGATCGGTAAGATAGTCAGTTTTACGAGGGTATGTTTGGCGGCTTGAGTGAAGGAGGCTTTGTTGCGAAATAAGAAGCCGATTCTAGATTTAATTTTGGATTGGAGATGTTTAATATGAGTATTAGCTTATAAATTAAATTAAAGTATTTTGGCTGGTGGGGGTCTACTTGGACTGAGTGGATCCTCCGAGAGACTGAAATGGAATGAGTGGAGGCCCCACTCACACCTCGGAGAAGTGTCTGATGTCCTACCAGTCACCTGATCCCAATCCCCCAGATATAGCCCCTCTCCATTCTCACCAATAACCACGATTAAATCTTAGTTGTAATGACAAACAATGATTCAACATCCTTTCCAATCTTTCCAGAACTCTTACAACAGGTTAACAAGTTTAAAAAAATATATATATAATTACATTGTAGTAAAATTAAGTGCTTCCTCTCTCTCCCAAACCAAATCTGTCCCTCTCCATCACCCCATTCCAGTTTCCCCCTTTACCCCACACAAGCAAAGCTTATCCCCACCTCCCATCTTTACTCACCCTTGCCCACTTCAAGCCAAGCTGGTCCCACCCTCCCAATCCTTACCCACCCTGGCCCACCTCCGTCTTCCCCCCTCCCTTCTTTCATAGATACATTTACACCCCTATATACATCTACTTACTTATCTATTCTCCTTCATTCACACACAACATACACTATACCCTATGTAATATTCATATGTGTAAACATACTGAATTGTAATTGGATGTCTTTACCGCCTTATCATACTGTTGGTTAAGACCACCCAGATGGTTAGGTCATGGTCGGTTGATCATGGTTGGAGATACGTGAACATGCCAGTTGTAGCTACGTTAAGAAATATCCTGTAGTACTGCATTTTATTATTTTGTACAACGTGTGCAAAACAAGACATGGTGTCAGAGTAAAAGGTCTTAAAAGATGGATTTCGCTGGAGTTCCTTCGCCTCCAATGGACTGGGAGTCTACAAACTTACCCGATGCATGGCGTAAGTACTAGCTAATGTTCACGGGTCCTCTGAAGGAAAGAGAAGAGGAAAAGTGCAGCTACCTGCTCCTGTGGATCGGTGAAAAAGGGAGAGACATTACAACACATGGACACTTACCGAGGCTGAATCATATATATATGATTAAATATTATCTGATGTTGGCTGTGTGAAGTATCTGCATTTGTGCACTTGAGCATAATCATGAGAGTAAACAACTGCTTGCTACATCTACTTGCCTGTTTGTGTGTGTGTGTGACAAGAACTGAGTAACATGGTGTGACCTGCATGTTGCAAAACTGTAGATACCAGTTTCTGTATCTTACAAATTTGTGATAGGGAGGGGTGGTCATCACGAGGTTTAACTGAGATGGAAAAATACTGAACAACACAATAGCAGGAACTGAGCAACTGTTATAACTAGGGGGTGATACCAGAACAGTAGGAATCTATACATCCACGGAGGGAGGACTCCAAGAAGCGCCAAGAGGCCGGAGCGCCTGCGATAGGCTGAGCAAGTTTAAACCACGCCCAGACGGGTTGGAACAATGTCTATCACAGTATAAGAACACTGTTTACATACATCTTGTCAGTTCTCTGTTCTGCCCTGCGTGGTATTACAGTGAGCCCGTATATACGAAAGTTGCATTTGCCATTTATTACTTAGCTAATAAAAAATACATAGTATAAAATCGGTGACTCATTGTTATATTTATCCTGATACCAGATTCAAATTTACGCAACTCTAACAATTGGTAACCACCGACGTGATAGAAGGACTACGCTGGAGATTCTCCAGCCGATTGGCCATTGCTGTCATCAGACGGTGTTTCTCACAAAAAGACCTGTCTACTAAAAAGGTAAGCAGATACCTATTGTAATAACTGAAATTCTGCAAATTGGCTTTATCCAAATTCATTTTGTGAGAACACTTGTTTGATGTAAGTTACTAAATTTGAACTATTATGATGTGTGAGACTGGAAAATAGTTGAGAAAGTAATATCTCCATTGGCAACTGCAATTTTATTATTTATCAACAATACTTAATAATGCATTGTGTATGGGATGTACTAGTATGCCTGGCTAGTGGGTGGTAACAGAGGACACTTACTACATGTATGAGTGGTGGGTAACGGGTGACCACCAAAGCGTGAATGGATAGTCTGGGACTACATGTATGATTCATTCTAGCTGATTATAAAAGTGTGACTGGATGGTCTGGGACTACATGTATGATTCATTCTAGTTGATTATAAAAGTGTGACTGGATGGTCTGGGACTACATGTATGAGTGGTGGGTAACGAGTGACCACCAAAGTGCGAATGTAAAGCCATATGATGCGAATGTGATGTACTAGGCAGGGCCAAGTGTGAATGACAGATATTTAAATTGATTACTTGGACTTGAGACCGATTTAGCCTTTGGGAAAGGGTCTCTCTAAGGTCCTAACAAAGCATATGTGTGTGTGGAGTACATCGGGTAGTAAAGTCGGCGCACTGACTACCAAGTTTGAGTGAGATTAAGTTGTTCTAGAAACGTGATCCGGTCGACACGTTAGTCATATGGGGTGATTGGATTTTTTATTTTGTACATTTGGTATTGAAGTAAAGGTGATAATCCGGGGGACACTAGACTAATTAATACCCTAGGGGACCCACAGTGCATAATTGAGTTCTTACTTTAGACCTAATTGGGGGCCGATTTAGCCGTAAGGAAAGGGTACCACTTGGGTTTGAGTAAAGGCATAAGTTGTTGACAGTATTGTAGTGTACATAAAATATTGTTGGAAATAGAAAAGGTGTTGAAAACGCTGAAGTCCACTCTAGAAGTGAATGGAGGTAAAGAGGGTAAGGAGTGGAGAGACTGGGTGAAAATCTGTACAGAGAATGGATAGAAGGCGGGGCCATTGCGTCTCCTACTGGTCTGCTTACTGGCGTGAATGAAGATTTGTGTGTGTATGGTGTAAATTGAAGCTTACTGGCGTGAATGAAGATTTGTGAGACTCAAATCGTGTGCATGAAATACGCTTGATATTCAGTCGGGGACTAATATCGGTATGAATGAGGTCGGGGACCTTCAGATGAGATGTCTGAGTTGTATTAATTTGAGCCTGCCAAGCGAGTGTGGTACATTAGGCATTTCAGTTGGAGCTGGTACCGGTGAGAATGTTTAAAAAGTAGCGGACTTGCAGATGAGTTATATCATAGAATATTGAGGGGGTGTGCATGACTATTGGAAAAAGTGTTCAACTCTATTAACCTAAAATTCAGTGTGTAGATTTATATTATGAGGTTTGAACTATACTAATATTGTAGAATTACATGATCAACATCTGAACATACTTACGTTAAACATTAATTGAGCCACTGAGTAATAGATAAGATATACTCTAGGTACGGGAGACGGGGCAACGGGTGTGGTCGACATAAGACAGGAGGGGTGTTCTAACCCTGCTGAGAAATAAGGTAGATTTATTTTGTTCTTTTAATTAATTTACACAAGTACTTCCCGGTTATTGATTTTGGTTTGATTGTTCAGATAACACCATTGAAATTAAAGGAAGTTAAGGTATACTAACATTAGAATCTGTTTTCATTATGGGGAACAATGAAAGGCCCGCAGAGTGGATTAAGATAAAGGGTTCTTTAATATGTCTAATATGGTATGGAACACGAATGTAAGGAGATGGTGTAACTTTTGACCTGCTTTCATGGCTCTCCCAGGTGGTCTGATCAGCCACAGGGAGGTGCCATTTGAATAATGAATTTGTGGTCATGGGTAATACTTTTTAAAATGTTTTTACATGTATTTTTTAAGGTAAATTAATTATAGTGGAGTTTAATTAACCTATATAAGGACTTTAGAAATTGCCACCATAGACATGTTTTTCTAAAAAATCCATGAGTTTAGATAAAGTCAAACAGTGAGACATTTAGTTAAAATTTGGAAACATGAGAAAAAGAGCTACAGACAGATAGGGGGAAAAGGCAGACAGAACAACCCCCCCCCCCCCCCCCCCCCCCCCCCGCGCTGCGGAGACCTTGAAGGTTGGAGAGCAGAGAGGAGAAGTTTTAGAAGGGGTGCCAGGACGAGCAAAGATAACAGAATGTGTAGATAACAGTTACTGAGTGGAGACAAAAGGGAGAATTGGACATGTGGAGAATGAAAGGGGCGCTCCTACATGATAATGTCAGAACATAAGGATAATACTAATCTTACCTAAGTCATTATTTAGAGTAGGTAAGGTTGTTGCCTGGGCAGAGCCAGGTATCAAATGGGGGAGGGTGTCTGTATGGGGATTACATGATAACCAACTTGGGACAGTTCTAGGATTGGAGAAGAGGGTATCCTTATAGCATAGGGGATCCCACAAAGGTGGATAGGTTTTCCATGATATGGGGGAAACCTGGGAGCACTGTTGAACTCTGTAAAGGTGATGAAATCCTACTAACCATCAAAACTATTAAGCTCTCTGATGCAGGCACTTACACCCTCGGACTACAAAGGACCAGGACAGACACAATGGGTGTGTTTTCTATTAAGGTGCTGCCAAAACCACAGAGGTCCCAGACAAACCAGAGTCAGACACACTCCTCTGCCACCCCTGGACCGAACCTGCCACCCACCACCACTGTGTCAAATCCCATTCAGGTAATTAACGTTAGAGACTATTCAGCTATTGATCAATTAGGCACTGAGACTGGTTTTGATGGTAGGGACAATTTGTGGCTGTCTTATATGAGGTATACAGCTAAGACCCTGAAAAGAAAGGACTGCATTATCTGTGGTCATGCTAGAACTGTTCTGGCTACACACCCATTTGCTATAGGAGAAGGAGAGGGGTGGTTGTGTATTCTGAGAGGTTTTTACCAGGTTCAGCCCAATTCAACTCTCTGTTCCTCTTTGAGCCTTGTGTTTCCTACAGTACCTCCTCATCGGGACCCTTGGGGTGTTAAGGCATATGGGGGCAATTACAGTTGCATCACGGGTACAGGTAATGGCATAGACTATGGGAGGTTGCCTGAAGCTGATTGCAGTAGTAACATTACCATTAATGCCACTTGGCCAGTTGCAGGCCTAAACCAAACTAGTGGTTTGGCTGATGTGTGGTGGATCTGTGGACCCAAAAGAGTACTGAGACCCATTCTTAGAGGAGACTGGCAACGTACGTGTGGTCTGACCAGTTTGATAATTCCACTGACCATTGTTGATGTTACTGCTGAGCAGCTGTTGGGTTCTGTATCCAGGGGACCTGAAAACATTCAGGTCTTGCGTCTGCAAGATGTTCGGTGAACAATGTTGCACGTATATTCCTAATAACACCAGTCCAGATGGTAGTATATCTAAGGCCCTTAGTGGGCTTGATGCACTATCTGCTGAGATGAGGACCATGGTGGGGGTGGAGGAGTCTGGACTGTTCTCTTGGTTGGGAGCCTGGTTTGGTAAGTACACTGGTATGGTGGTTACTGGATTTCTGACCCTAATTCTTGTATTTTTATTATTGATGTGTTGTGCTGCTTGCATCATACCATGTTTTAAGAAGTCTGTTACAGATGTGGTGAAGGCTTCAGGCATGATGCCTTTGCTTGATGCTCCAGTTGGAGATGCTGATACTGAATCATGCTTTCAGGGGATGATGGGACTGACTGAGGATGACCCATGGTATGCTGTGGGTGAGGTAGTAGAATAAATATTACAACACCACAGTTCCTTGTTTTACATTTTTGTTTTATGATAAGTTTTATTTCCAGTATGTTTGTTCTCCCTGTTGTGAAGGTTTGGAGTCCCTGGGTGGCATGGTGCCCACCTGGTGCAAGATAGGAGTAGCTGAGAGGACCAGACTTTGCTCTGCTTTACTCTGTTTTCCATGACCAAAGTTTTATCCTACATCTTACATGTTAATAAACAATAAAGTCTTATCCTGTTTTTGTCAAAAGGGGGAGAGCTAATGTTGGGTCTGAGCTAACGCTGGACAAAGCTATCGACATAGCCAGATCTCACGAGCTAGCACAGGCTCAGATGAAAACTATTTCCCGCGGTAGCACGAGCGCATCACGTGAACAAGCAGTGCACGCAGTCAGGCAGACATCAAAGCACGCCTCCGGTGCACAGAGAGCGCGTTTTAGAACGGGGAGAGACTTAACTCCAAAACAGAGCGACACAGACTCAAAACATGTGGATATTGTGGATACACAGTGCATCGCGAACAAGGAAATTGCCCAGCTAAAGGCAAACAGTACTAAATGTGGAAAATGGAATTGCTTTGCAAAAGTGTGCAGAGCTTACCGTGGAAAAACAGTACATGCAGTGAGTGAAGATGAAATGTCAATCAAAGAGTCAAACGCTGATGAACTGTTTGTTGATTCAGTGACAAAGAAAAGTCAAATATCAGAGACAGAGCAAGCCTTTGCTGACATTGAGATAGGAACACAAGACACAGAGCTAAAGTTCAAACTACACACTGGTGCACAAGTAAACATTATTCCTCTGAATAAGTACCACAGCTTGACATCTGAGTGCGAGCTACAGCCCACCATGCGCATACTGACTGGGTATGGTGGTGAACAGCTCCCAGTAAAAGGCACATGCACTTTCAAATACAAATACAAGGAAAGTGACATGATGTTGGACTTTTACGTTGTTGACACTAGAGCACCTGCAGTGCTAGGTCTTAAAGCATGTTTAGACATGGACCTCATCAAGCTAGTTTTATCAGTGACAGCACCAGTAGAGACAGAAAGTGTACTGGAGTAGTTTGCTGATGTTATTACAGGAATAGGATTATTCACAGGAGAATGTACCATTCACCTTGACCGAGACGCAACCCCTGTGGTCTACCCACCGAGAAAGATTCCCCTTGCTCTCCATGCATGTCTGAATAAAGAGTAGTAGAACATGGAGCAATCTGACATAGTCACCAAGGTTACAGAACCGACTGACTGGGTAAACGCGTTAGTGGTGGTGGAGAAACCACGCACAGGCAAGCTCCGAGTATGTCTCGACCCAAGAGACTTGAACAAGGCTATCAAACACCCCCATTATCCTTTACCGACGCTAGATGGCAACACACAAGCTAGCGGGAGAACACTACTTCAGTGTCATGGATGCTAGATCAGGCTACTGGGCTATCAAGCTCACAGAAGAGTCATCTAAGCTCACAACATTCAACACACCGTTTGGACGCTACCAGGTTCCGTCGCCTGCCTTTTGGGATTATCTCAGCCCAAGACGAGTCTCAGCGAAAGATCGACGAAGTGTACGAAGGCCTCGACGAGTTGTGGCAATTGTGGACGACATCCTTGTCTATGGTCAAACCAAAGAAGAGCACGACCGAAACCTCCGCACAATGCTGCAAAGGTCCCGTGAGAGAGGAGTCCGGCTCAACCCCGAGAAGAGCACAGTCGGCACTACAGAGGTCAGCTATTTCGGACATCTTCTCACAGCGAATGGAATCAAGCCAGATCCACAGAAGATCTCAGCCATAAAATAAATGGAGCCACCAAAGAACCGTGCAGAGCCGGAAACAGTGCTTGGCATGGTTAACTACTTAGCCAAGTTCGCACCCAGCCTCTCCAATGCTAATGCACCCCTGCGTCAACTGCTAAAACAGTCCAGTGAGTTTCTCTGGGTCAAACAACATGACATTGCTTTCCAGAGTGTGAAAGACGAGAGAGTGTGAAAGACGAGAGAATCAGGACCAATCCTTGCTACTATGACCCCAACAAAGAGCTCAGACTCCAAGTGGACGCGTCAAAGTATGGACTAGGTGCAGTGCTACTGCAAGAAGGAAACCCCATCGGCTACGCTTCCAAATCTCTCACAGACTGTGAAATCAACTACGCTCAAATCAAAAAGGAGCTGTACGCCATTCTGTTTAGATGTAAATGTTTCCATCAGTACGTCTATGGACCACAAGTCATAGAGGAATCCGACCACAAGCCCCTTGAGTCAATCATGAGGAAACCGCTAGCCGCAGCCCCGCCAAGGCTACAGAGAATGATCCTTCAACTACAAAAATACAACTTCACAATCACTCACCGTCCAGGCAAAGACATCCCTGTCGCAGACACACTCTCCAGGAAGTTACCTATAAGGACAGCAGCCCTCAGTGAAGGCATGGCCATGCAAGTGCACACTGTGTACAGCAACTTACCAGTTAGTGACACAAAACTGAAGGAGATCCGAGCAGAAACAGAAAAGGACTCACAACTCACACAGCTGAGGAAAGTCATACAGGATGGATGGCCTGAGGAGAGAAGAAAATGCCCTCAGAGCGTCTCAGAATTCTGGAACGATCGTGATGAACTATCACAGATCAACGGAATGATTTTCAAAGGAGAGAAAATCATCATTCCTACCAGTCTTAGAGAAGAGATTTTGACAAAGATCCATGCTGGACACATGGGCATGGAAAAGTGCAAACAGAGAGAACGGAACATTTTGTTTTGGCCCGGAATGTGCAAACAAATAAAGGACATTGTTGGTAAATGCGTCATCTGTCTTGAACGACGCCCCTCAAACACCAAAGAGCCAATGTTACCTCACTGTATCCCAGACCCACCCTGACAGGTCGTGGCAAATGATCTGTTCACCTGGAACAACGAGGACTACATCGTACCAGTGGACTACTACAGCAGATACTTTGAACTCGACAAGTTTCACAGCATCACAGCTGCAGCTGTGATACACAAGCTAAAAGCAGCCTTTGCCAGGCATGGCATTGTAGAGACTTTAATATCTGACAATGGCCCCTGTTACAAATCAAATGAGTTTGAATCCTTCACAAAAGCATGGGAGTTCACACATGTCACCACAAGCACACATTACCCTCAAAGTAAGTGCCTTGCTGAAAAATCTGTGCAGATTGCTAAATCACTCATGGACAAAGAAAAAGCAGACTAGAGACCCCTACCTCAGTCTCCTTGAATACCGCAACACTCCAGTTGACAACTTCAAATCACTAGCCCAGCTGTTGATGAGCCGCGGACTTCGCTCAATCCTTCCCAGCACCAACCAGCAACCTGAGGTCGTCAGCTACAAGGAAATGCATAAAAAACGTGCACAGAGACAACAACAACAAAAGCGATACTACGACAGGTCAGCTAGACTACTGCCACCACTGATCGACGGAGAGTCAGTTAGAATCCAGGAGCATGGCCTCTGGAAGCCAGCAGTCGTCATCCAGCCAGCTGACACTGTGTGTTCATATCACATCCGCACTGCAGAAGGAGCGCAATTGTCGTCACCTACTGAACACAAAAGAACAACACACTGATGAGATTAACTGATCCCCTGAAAGAGAACGTGATGGACTAAACACACACACACACACAGCACAACATACACCATACTTACCTGCAACACCACAAGAACTGTTGACTGACACAGAAGCATGCTCAGCATCATTTTGCACAAGGTTAGGAAGAGAGGTCAAGCCCAGAGCTGTCCTAAACCTGTGAAATGTCAAAGGGTGTAAGCGGATCGCTGCCCTAGAAGAGTTCCAGACTGTAAACTTGTTATTGAAAGTTCACTTCAAATCCTTTGGTATTATATTGTTTTGAAATGTTAAGATGTCATTTCTACAGTGGAAGCTGAGTTGCTGAGAATCCCTTGTTTGAAAAGTAACAGTATGTTGGATTATTGTTTCAGAGTCTATGTTGATTCAGTTGGTATTGTATGCAATATAAATGGTTACTTACCTTGAGTTCAAACCACAGAGCATGTATTCAAAAGAAACGCTTAGAATATGTCAACATTTTTCTTTGTAATATTCAAATGTGTAAACATACTGAATTGTAATTGGATGCATTTTACCATCATAACTGTGCTATGATTGGTTAAGACCACCCAGATGGTTAGGTGATGGTCGGTTGATCATGGTTGGAGATACGTGAACATGCCAGTTGTAGCTTGCTAATAAAGAGCTACGTTAAGAAATATCCTGTAGTACTGCATTTTATTATGTTGAATAAAGTGGGCAAAACAAGACACCCTATGCCTCCATACACCCATTCTCTCCCGCCCTCCTCCACATATTCATATTCATCCTCCTTCCCTATCCTATTCATATGCACAGACATAGGATGTGAAAAAATTTGTGCACAAAATTTTAGATAAACAAGGTTTTTGTGTGTATGAAACATTTCTGGGATCTTTTATTTCAGCTCATGAAAAATGGGACCAACACTTTACATGTTGCCTTTATATTTTTGTTAATTGTAAATTTGCATCACCAAATAATTGATGAATGAAGGTCTACAATAGCCTCAACAGTACTCTCTGGAGTAGCACCATGGTGTAGCCAGCCGGTGGACAGCTAGTTTCAGTCCTCCTCTGGGTACGTTGACTTCAATACAAAACCTAGGAGGATTATGGTACTCACCCCGTTCCATAGACTTTCACAGTAATTATGACAACTTCAGTCCTCCAACCTATCAGAGCTCTTGCAGCATGAACTGACATGTTGTCCACCCAATCAAAGGATCAGAGAATTCATCTAATACTGAAAGCATATTCCGAGTCCTATAGGGCGACGCACAATTGGCCCAGCGTCATCCGGGTTAGGGGAGGGTTTGGCCGGGGTAGGCCGTCATTGTAAAATATTTGAATTTGTTCTTAAAAGGATCCTCCCTTTTTTAACATTTTTTTTGCCTAAAATGACATACCCGTCTAACTGCATGTAGCTCAGGCCTTGAAGCAAGGACACTTTGAAGTTTGTGGAAATGTTAAAGGAATGTAGGAGAATATAACTCAATCGATCTGGTAAAAGATAATACAAAGAAACAACCAACAGTTCTTATGTATTTTTTTGTACCATCATCTTTAAAATGCAAGAGAAAGGCCAGCCCAGGTGCAATTTATGTTTTGACCACGAGATGGCAGCAGTGGCAGCAGTGTGTGAGATGGCAGCAGTGGCAGCAGTGTATGAGATGGCAGCAGTGTATGTGCAACGTTTTAGACTGATCCAATGAACTTTTGCATTTTTGTTCAAAATGTTGTATCCAGACTGCCCAAATGTGCCTAATTTGTTTATTAATAACTTTTCATGTTCAAAATTTTGCACTCTCCTCAAACAATAGCATGGTATTATTTTACTGTAATAGCTACTGTAATTGGACAGTGCAGTTAGATTAACAAGAATGTAAGCTTTCTGCCAATATCAGATATGTCTGTGTGCTGGGACTTCTTTTCTTTTTACTTACAACCTCATGCTAATTGCATTAGCCTACGTTAATCTCAACCGTCCCGTGGACGGGACACAGATCCCGAAGAAGTTTTAACTGACTTGCCTAGTTAAATAAACGTTAAATACAAATAAATACAATTAAAACAAGATAGAGCTAGCTTGCACTGCAGTGCATAAAATGTGGTGGGTAGTTGACTTGAGAGAGAAAGACAGTAGTTGAAAAGTTTTGGAGAGAGAGAGCTAGCTATATTTTGTTGTATTTTTTAAAAACTTTCACTTAAAGATGCACTGTGTGGAAATTGCTCTACCATTTCCTTCTTGACTCTTCCAAGTCAAGGTAAGCTTTTGGTTTTATTAATTTACTGCCACCGGGGTCCGCAATTGTAACTGCTAAACTGCTTGCTGTACACTGTACTGCATGATTGCATGATTGTAGGGGGTTTACTAACACTAGGGGGTTTGTAGGGGGTTTACTAACACCTAGACCCACTCCAATTAATTTACCGCCCCAATAGGTTCACAAACGACGCAATCGCAATCACACTGCCCTAACCCATCTGGACAATACCTATGTAAGAATGCTGTTTATCGATTAAAGCTCAGCATTTAACACCATAGTACCCTCCAAACTCGTCATTAAACTTGAGACCCTGGGTCTCGACCCCGCCCTGTGTAACTGGGTTCCTGTACTTTCTGACGGGCCGCCCCCAGGTGGTGAGGGTAGGAAACAACATCTCCACCCTGCTGATCCCCAACACTGGGGCCCCACAAGGGTGCATTATCAGCCCCCTCCTGTACTCCATGTTCACCCATGACTGCGTGGCCATGCACGCCTCCAACTCCATCATCAAGTTTGCAAACGACACTACAGTGGTAGGCTTGATTACCAACAACAACGAGACGGCCTACAGGGAGGAGGTGAGGGCCCTCGGAGTGTGGTGTCAGGAAAAGAACCTCACACTCAACGTCAACAAAATAGAGATGATCGTGGACTTCAGGAAACAGCAGAGGGAGCACCCCCCTATCCACATCGACGGGACAGTAGTGGAGAAGGTAGAAAGTTTTAAGTTCCTCAGCTTACATACCACGGACATACTGAAATGGTCCACCCACACAGACAGCATGGTGAAGAAGGTGCAACAGTGCCTCTGCAACCTCTGGAGGCTGAAGAAATTTGGCTTGTCACTGAAAACACTCACACTCACTCAAACTTTTACAGATGCACAATCGAGAGCATCCTGTCGGGCTGCATCACCACCTGGTACGGCAACTGCTCCGCCCACAACCGTAAGGTTCTCCAGAGGGTAGTGAGGTCTGCACAACGCATCACCGGTGGCAAACTACCTGCCCTCCAGGACACCTACACCATCCAATGTCACAGGAAGGCCAAAAAGACAACAACCACACGAGCCACTGCCTGTTGACCCCGTTATCATCCAGAAGGCGAGGTAAGAACAAATGCATCAAAGCTGGGAGCGAGAGACTGAAAAGCAGCTTCTATCTCAAGGCCATCAGACTGTTAAATAGCCATCACTAATATTGAGTGGCTGCTGCCATCATACTGACAACATGCTGCCAACATACTGACTCTAGCCACTTGAATAATAAAAAATTGGATGAAATAAATGTATCACTAGTAACTTTAAACAATGCCACTTTATATAATGTTTACATACCCTACATTACTCATCTCATATGTACAGTTGAATTCGGAAGTTTACATAGACCTTAGCCAATACATTTAAATTCAGTTTTTCACAATAGCTGACATTTAATCCTAGTAAAAATTCCCTGTTTTAGGTCAGTTAGGATCACCACTTCATTTTACGAATGTGAAATGTCAGAATAATAGTTGAGAGAATAATTTATTTCAGCTTTTATTTCTTTCATCACATTCCCAGTGGGTCAGAAGTTTACATACTGTACACTCAATTAGTATTTGGTAGCATTACCTTTGAATTGTTTAACTTGGGTCAAACGTTTCAGGTAGACTTCCACAAGCTCCCCACAATAATTTGTGGGAATTTTGGCCCATTCCTCCTGACAGAGCTGGTGTAACTGAGTCAGGTTTGTAGATCTCCTTGCTCGCGCACACTTTTTCAGTTCTGCCCACAAATTGTCTATAGGATTGAGGTCAGGGCTTTGTGATGGCCACTCCAATTCCTTGACTTTGTTGTCCTTAAGCCATTTTGCCACAACTTTGGAAGTATGCTTGGGGTCATTGTCCATTTGGAAGCTTTAACTTCCTGACTGAATGTTGCTTCAATATATCCACATAATTTTCCTTCCTCATGATGCCATCTATTTTGTGAAGTGCACCAGGCCCTCCTGCAGCAAAGCACCCGCACAACATAATGCTGCCACCCCTGTGCAAAAATGGTTGGGATGGTGTTCTTTGGCTTGCAAGCCTCCCCCATTTTCCTCCAAACATAACAATGATCATTATGGCCAAACAGTTCTATTTTTGTTTCATCAAACCAGAGGACCTTTCTCCAAAAAGTACGATCTTTGTCCTCATGTGCAGTTGCAAACAGTAGTCTGGCTTTTTTATGGCGGTTTTGGAGCAGTGGCTTCTTCCTTGCTGAGTGGCCTTTCAGCTTATGTCGATATAGGACTCGTTTTACTGTGGATATTGATACTTTTGTACCTGTTTCCTCCAGCATCTTCACAAGGTCCTTTGCTGTGGTTCTGGGATTGATTTGCACTTTTCGCACCAAAGTACATTCATCTCTAGGAGACAGAACGTGTCTCCTTCCTGAACGGTAAGATGGCTGAGTGGTCCCATGGTGTTTATACTTGCGTACTATTGTTTTTACAGATGAACGTGGTACCTTCAGGCGTTTGGAAATTGCTCCCAAGGATGAACCAGACGTGTGGAGGTCTCCAATTTTTTTCTGAGGTCTTGGCTGATTTCATTTGATTTCCCATGATGTCAAGCAAAGATATACTGAGTTTGAAGGTAGGCCTTGAAATACATCCATAGGTACACCTCCAATTGACTCAAATGATGTCAATTAGCCTATCAGAAGCTTCTAAAGCCATGACATCATTTTCTGGAATTGTCCAAGCTGTTTAAAGGCACAGTCAACTTAGTGTATGTAAACTTCTGACCCACTGGAATTGTGATACAATGAATTATATGTGAAATAATCCGTGTGTAAACAATTGTTGGAAAAATTACTTGTGTCATGCACAAAGTAGATGTCCTAACCGACTTCCCAAAACTATAGTTTGTTAACAAGAAATTTGTGGAGTAGTTGAAAAACAAGTTTTAATGACTCCAACCTAAGTGTATGTAAACTTCCGACTTCAACTGTATATACTGTACTCTATACCTTCTACTGCATCTTGCCAATGCCACACGGCCATCGCTCATCCATATATTTATATGTACATATTCTTATTAATTCCTTTACACTTGTGTGTATAAGGTAGTTGTTGTGAAATTGTTAGATTACTTGTTAGATATTACTGCACGGTCTAAACTAGAAGCACAAGCATTTCGCTACACTCGCATTAACATCTGCTGTGTATGTGACCAATAACATTTGATTTGATTTGAGTGACTGTGCCAAAATGGCCTAATGGATTTTCAAGCCTGACATCTTACAATGACCTTAGTCATCAGGGCTTTTCATTTTTGGAGTTTGTTGAAAAAAAGAAGACACAGACAGGTGAGGAAACGTCAAACTTATTGTCCTATTGTAAACAATGAGCTAGAACAACGGCGCATGTGGAGGATGCACACAAAGTAATGTGGATGGAGAAGGAAATGCCTCGCTTTACAATGACCATCAGGGTGTACCCTTTCCATGCATGCTAAATGTTGCCACTTTTGGTGACTTGACCTACATTTCATATACTATGAATATGACCACAGCACATGATTTAAGGCCTTCATGAGGAGGGGGGTGGTGGGGGAAGATTCTTATGACATTGCCAGCAGTAAGATCTGGGTTCAATTTTCAAAAAGACAAGGACTGTAGCTTTCAAATGATATATCCCCCAAACGCACTGGTCCAAAACAACCCCTCAGAGTTTAACAGGTTTAAAGGGCAACGGCATCATGAACTTCATTTACCAAGTACCAGGACATTTTAGACAAAAAACGAGTTGCCTCAATAACCCATAGCACACATCAAAATCCACAAAGAAATGGTTAATTGACCACAAAATCATAATTTTGCAATGGCCATCTCTGTCTCCGGATTTGAACCCCATTGAAAACCTGTGGTTTGAATTGATGAGTGGAGTCCATAAGCGCAGATGAAGGATATCAAGGATCTGGAAAGATTCTGTGTGTAGGAATGGTCTAAGATCCCTCCCAATGTGTTATCTATTCTCATAAAATATTTTTGAAAAAGGCTCAGTGTCATTATCCTCGCAAAGGGAGGGTGCAGAGTATTGAAAACAGGGGTGCCAATCATTTTTTGACATATCTTTTTTTATCCTTTCATTTAAATGACTTGTTAAAGAAAATGTCTGTCTCTGAGCAACTGTGTTAGTATAAAATAAGATAATTTCCCAATTTCTTTGAGCTTACAATATAGCTCAGTATTTTAAATATTTATTTTTAGCTCATTTTTATCAAGGGTGCCAATAATATTAGACGTGACTGTACTTGACTCTGACGTGAACAGAACAAAGGCAAAGGTGCATATTTTTCACTAGGTGGCACTCTTTCCTTTACATGTTAATAAAATCCTAGAACATCTGAACACAGAATATTAGCCATTTGTTTGATTTCTTCTAAACCATAGCATACATTAGACACATTTCAGTGCATAATTTCACTGCAACGATTGTTAGAATGTCGTGCATGTTGCATATATAAAAGGTGTAATACCAGTTTGGAAAACCAATAGGAAATGTATATGCCACCATAATGCAAAGAATCTACATGTAGGGTATCCATGTTGGTGAGCTAAACAAGGCAATCGATTCAAACCAAGACAATGGTCAATACCAACATGAACGAAGCAGGTCTTTATTGTCCGTCATCATTGATGAAATAGATAACTTGTCAGCAAGCTAGTTCATATAATAAGCAGTTTACTTGATAATGATTTAATTCATGAAACACATTCATGCAAAGTCTGTCCTAGATTGGGAAGATCAATAGTCTAGATAAGTAAACGTGGATGGAGGACAGAAAACGCCTTGAATGTACCCATAACAGAATAATATCATTTCTCCCTCTTCCTACCATCATTTTATGTATTCATCGATTCATTACTTTTGTTTTTAGATAGATCTTTAATCAAAGTTAAAGTACATGTACAATAGTTCACTGTTTACATTGGATACTTTATCTTGATGTTCTTTAAAATGTAGGTACATGTAGTCCGTAATACCCTTGATTGGTTAGCATTTTGTTGCACTTCAGTTTACATAGCATATTTAATTATGAATGTTGTAGTTTGTCATTGCTGCAAGTATTTGTTCTGATAACTTTCCATAAGTTCTCTTTCTCACCAAACATTATTTTGAATAAACTAAACAAATGCTGTATATTTAACACCACAGAAATGTTAAACACATTTTGACTTGTTAGTTTGAATGAAGCAGTATTGTTAAAGCTTCAGGTCTCGTTCAACAATTTGACACTTCTGAAAATGAAAGTAAGTGAAACAAATGCAATTGCACATTTTTTTCTAAATACTTGATTTATCAAATAAAAATAAAGATAACTCCTTGTCTCTAGAAGTAACTATTTATGTACAATACACTATGGGTAAATTATTATGGAACACCAGTATATTTCAATGGCAAGGCATGGCAAATTTCTTAGAAATGCTAATTGGTGTACACTATAGATGGACCAATTAAAAGCAAACTTTTATTGGTGTGAGCCAATGAAATGGCTTCTTATTAAACTGTGAATGATTGACACATCACATAGCAGCTCTACCTGATTGCATGTCCTACTAAATTGCTCAAGACATTTTGTTGTGGTATTGTTGTTGGGATATTGTACGAAGCAAAATAAATACATTTTAAAACGTTGCATTGTACTAAAGACAAATAAACAGTGACATTTAAAGTGCAAAATAAATCATATTCTACAGTGACGTTTTTAATATGCAGCATGTAGTAAGGGGACATATATGTTCAGAATAATAGTTATTTGTAACTGAAAAAGGAATTAGCTAAATCTCTGAAATGTGAATGATTGACTGATGATTTTACACCTGAAGTAAAGATTCTGTGAAACTGTATAGCTAGCACCCCCTATTCATGCGTATTAGCTGTAATACAAAAATAACAGAAATCATGTTTATTTCGACACATTCCACAGTATCTATCTTCAAATTTGTTTCTGATTTAAAATGTGCCCCAAATGGCACTCAACTCCCTATTTAGTGCAGTACTTTTAAACAGATCCCTATGAGCCCTGGTCAAAAGTAGTGCACTATATAGGGAATAAGGTGCGATTTGGGACGTAATGTTCATCTCTGGGTACATCCAGTGAATTCCCCTAAAGAAAAGCCACTTGTGATCATATCTGGGTGAAACCATCTCCCGAGGTAGACAAGAACACATGCGGACCATTACAAAGCCACAAGTAGATACATCGACTTTATCTTGCAAAACGCATTCATTTCGATTCTCCCCCAAATCCTGTTCTCTCTCAATGAACAAAGAAAGAGTAATAATGACACTTATTTCTGTAATACTTTACTTAATGTAGTATTACCGTTATTTCAAATGGCGATATAGGCCTACTGTAGGTAACATTTAGTAACACTTGAAGCAGTTCCTCGTGAAGTGTTATATTGTCTAATAAGCACATTCATAGCACTTTATAGATGCCTTCGTAGGGCTTAATAAGACTGTATAATAAATACTCTATAATGGTTATCATTGATACGGCACACTTTTTCACTCCAAATGCAGACTTACCAGCTGTGATAGTCCCTGATTGGGTGTGAGAGATAAATAATAACGCCAAGTGTAAACTGCACATTGCCTTTTTATAATCAAACACCATTTCAGATCTGATTCTTAAGTACATGAAGGTAAAACTTTACTTGATCCCCCTTATGTGTTATAACGCTTTAAAACATGAATGCAGCTCATAGATACAGTCATTGAGCATTGTGAAACTTTACAATACAGGTAATAAGGCATGAGAGAGACATTAATGATATATAACAGTCTCTGGCACCTTATTGCTTTATTGTACAGTTTATTTGACTTCATCTTTAAGGTGATATGAATGCTTGTAAAGCAATACAACAGTTGATAACCCTTCATAAGAAGGAGCGTCAAATAAAGTGTTACCTAAATTACTTCTGAGGTCTGACCTATACAAAGTGAATCCTATAATTTAGCTATGTATTATGTTCATATCACACATGATCATTCTAATTTAAAGCACTTCTTTACGCAAACTAGTCAGTAAGATCAGATGAGGCTGCTGCTCTCCTGTTACAGTTCTTGTTTTGTCCCTGGAAGCGTTTGTGATGGGAGGAGCAGATAAGAACAGGTCTTAGAACAGGTCTTATTAAGGCTTTTGAGGGCTGTTGTACTGAGTCAGACTCCATTAGATTCCTCCAGGATCAGGATTTAATTACAGAGGGGCTAGGGGACCCCCCCCATAACAAACGGGGACCCCACATTTGTCAACGACATGGACGTTGGGCACCATTGTCGTGCAGAGCCATCAAGATTCAATGTGTAATTCGAACCCTGCTAAAGAACATGTTCCTAGACTGGAGCAGGGAGGCCTTAGTTGCAGAAAGAGGTTAGTATCACCCACTTCCCTAGTCTGTGCGGCGTTGGGGGTCACACCGCTGCCTAGTGCTCCCTATTACTTGTTTTGTTCTTGGGCTTAATTGTAATTTGAAGCAGACCCCTCTTTGTATTCTTAAGCTGAGAGTTAAAACAAAGCGTTTTTGCACAATTTGCGACAAACACGTTTGTGGTTGTGGAGTTACTCTGACATACAGTTGATAAAGGGGTGTGTGAAGTGAGGTTTGGATAGACTGATATATAGATTGCCCTGGGCTAGTCTATATTATCTGGTGGCTGTCTTGCTCTCAGAAGCATCTGACTTCCCCTTAGTGGGTGTGGATGTAGATGACGATGGGTAAAATTTGCCTCGCCTTCTGGGCATCCCAGTGGCGGAGGAGTCCTCGGTCTGAGGCGGTCTGGGTTTTAGCGGAAGTGCAGTCTGCGCCCGCACAGATATGAGCTGCCTACGGACCTCTGTGACTGCAGCCCCCCGTCGTGGGCGCTGAGGGGAGGGGCTGTCGGTCCGGGAGGTGGAGTAGCTGCGGGGGGAGGTGCTGAGGCTACGGGGGGAGGGGAATGCAGAGTGAGGGGCTCGGAAGATGATCCCACGCACGGGGGTTCGGGAGGTGGAGAATAGGGTGGAGTCGGCCCCGGGTCCAGGTCGGGATTGCAGAGTCTGGGACCTCTGGTGCAGTGGAACATTCATGCTTGGGGTCCTGGATTTGTGAGATTGATGCCTGAAAGACAGAAACACAACACAGAAATAGTCAGAGATCTAGAATGACGCTTTGAATACTCAATTATGTTCTAGAAGGATGCTTTGAGTTTATAATATGGAGTCTTTCAAATAACATGAATATTATTATCCATGCAGAATATTATTCAAAGGACAGGGTGAACAACACAGTCGACAGAAGGCAGCCTTGGCTTGAGCCCCTATAGATTTAGAATTGATAAGAGCATGTGTTTCCTGTCAGATATGTTATAACTGAACCTACCTAGTATGTACAGTTGAAAGTTGTGGCTTGTGGACACTAGCATTGGTGCCAGTTTGGGAGATGGCATCAGATGCTGTAACAGAGGGACCCTGCAGCTTAACAGGCGTGACAGGACGGGGTATCCTGCTTCTTTGACGCCCGCCACGCCTCTCCCTTTCCCAGCCAACACCCCTCTCCTTCCTGGGCAGAGAGTCGTCCTCATCATGGGTGTCTTCCTCCGACTGAGTCTCTGCTGCTGCTTTACAGCCATCATCAACAGACGAAGCTGAGGAAACAGAAGCCAGTCTTAGCATGCGACCTTGTGTCCTTTCCATGACCAGCCGGGCTAGGTGAGGTCGCTTGGCCTTCTGACGAGTCTTGAGTGACTGGGACGCCGCCGACTGGTCCTGGTCCGAGCCAGTGTCCTCCTCAGACCGGGAGAGAACCGGGATTCGGCTCAGTTTACGAGGCCTGGTTTGTTTGCTAGTCTCTGCCACGTCTTTTCTCTCTACCTGGTGCACTGCCAATGTTTCTGGATCACCAGAGTCCTTAGGTTTTTCTTGTGGAGAAGCCTCAATGTTTCGTTTGAGGTGGACCTGGTTCTCCATCTCTGCCATTGTCACGTCTTGGGCAGGCGCCTTCTCAGGGGAAACGGCAATAGGGGTATCCTCTTGTTCAGAGTATAACTTGGTTTCTGTGGAAACGACCAGGACATCCTGGGCTTCAGGTTCTTCGGAGGGACAGAGAATGGGAGAGGAGAGGTTTGACTGTATCTCTGGAGGAGCCTCCGCCCCAAGTTCCGTCTCTTCTTCCTTCTCTTTTTCTGGAGAGATTAACTCCTCAACCTCTTTCTTTGCAACATCCTCTTCCTCCTCCTCCTTAGCCATGTCTCCATCTGGGGAACCTGGGGTTTCGCTCTCTGGAACTTCCTCCTTGGACCTACCATCTCTCTTCTCCTCATCCGGATCTTTCTCATCCTCCTTGTCGCTCTCTGGAATGTTCTCCTCAAACCTGTTCTCTTTGTCCCCTTCCTCGACTTTGTCATAGACATTGCCTTCTGATCCACTCTCCCTCCTGTGTACGTTGTATGTCTTTGGGACCTCACCTTCAGACTCCCTCTCCGTCCCCTTCTCAACGTCATTTTCTGAAAGGTCCCCATTGGATCTGCTCTCCCTACCTTTCTCTTTCTCTCCATCGGAGACATCCTCCTCTTTCTCTCCCTCCAAGCAGTCCTCCTGTTCAGCTGTGGGCTCCTCAACCAGCCCAGGGAGCAGCAGCCTGGGTTGCAGGGTACCCGAGGAGCTCATCACATTATGGTGGGTGGTCTCGGCAATGTGGAGAAATGTACGCTCCACTTTGGTGAAAGGAGGGGAGGTGCTAGTGGGAGCAACCACATTGGATGCCATATTGACCAGGATGGCAGTGACGGCTGTCAAAGACAATTTGGGCTCGGACTTCAGCTGGGAGGACAGAGTACCTGGCTCAGATACGTCCAGCAGGCTTCCCAGAGCTCCCAGGGCTCTCTCGCACTGGGGTGTGACGGCTGCCAGGGTCCCCTGGTGGCTCGCGGTATCGTCAGGGGGCAGATCGCCCACCACGGCAAGGGACTTCCTCATGTCTCCAGGGGAGAAGAGCACCAGGGTCTTGGAGCCTTCCTCCAGCTCCAGGTCCGGATCACCCCCCAACCCCACTCCCACAGAGACCAGGTGAGGGTAGTCCAGAGGAGGCTCGTCTGCAAGGAGAGTAGAGGGCGCTCCATCATCACCCTCCTGGCTGTGCTCGCTACTTTTGGGGCTCCCGACACCGCTGGACCCAACCCCGGCCCCATTCATATCCCCATCACGATCCTGCTCAACAAGGGTTCTGGAACCAACCTCAAAAGAGGTTTGGAGAGGTGGAAGGGTGGCGATGAGCATGGCAGAGAGGAAGTCCACCCGATGTATGCGATGCTGGGCCAGCATGGTAAGGTCAGGTCTCTCTCTCTGGTCCTCCACACTGCCACCCTGGTATGTGTTGATCTGCTCCTGGGCCTATAACATATGACAAAGAGAGAGGCTGGCTGTAGTACATGAGTATCAAAGAAAAGGAAACACTTTCCCTGAAGCCTAGGACATAATACATACAGTATATAATAATGAAATATCAGATGTATTATCTAACAATGTGTTACAGAAATGAAAACAGAACAAACATATTTGAAGAACACCGTCACAACGACTTTAGTACACATATGAATGCAGACACCTGTAAACAGTTGCAGAGCAGAACCAGTGTATGACCTTAAAAATATGTATCTATTAGAACAATTCAGATATGTTTAAAATGACTATCCTAGCATCAAAACAGCTCACGCAAAGACAACATTTCCGCAAAGTACTTCCCCAAATCCTTGAATCATATGTTGGTTGTATACAAGCGTCTGAGGATTGTCTAGTATAGTTTACATCCATGGATAGAAAAGGCACGGAAAGTCCATACTGTCTGTATGTACATGTTATGTTCTCTGTTTTCTTTTAAAATGCTCAAACCAGGTTTGATTTCAAGTGTGGCCAAGGTGTAGCCATGATTAAAAACAGTGTGTTGCCAAATGTATGTACAGGTGTGAAGCAGATATACAAGATCACATGACATGCTGACATTAAAGTGTTGCAATGTTGTTGATCCAGCAATGTACTAATATACATGTTTTTAAACATTTATTGAAAAAATTGCTTGATATACATGCTTTTAAATACATTATGTAATACATGACTCTACAGGGTTATTGCGATACAAAAACAAATGCTTATAATATATTCACAAAAGGCGATAGGGACTATCCCGTACTCCTTTACTGAGAAAGACACTCACAGATCACGATGTTGTTCAAATAATGGTTGACATCTTTTACATTCACTCCAAAGTGTTAGAAAATAATGATTGGTACTGTATTATCTTACACATTCCCATGCCAACCCACCCCACCGCACACATACATTATCTGCAATGAACTGGAGGAGATCATAAGCACAGGTATGCAAGTACTGCAAATCATTATACATCCTAGGAAGAATTTGGTCAGGAAGGACTTTCATAGAAGAGGCCCTAATGAAACGGAGTCAAAAATATTGTCTCCAAGTGTTTGATATTTGGTACCATTCTATTGACTCAATTCCAGTCATTACAATGAGCCCGTCCTCCTGTAGCTCCTCCCACCAGCCTCCTCTGACGTACACACAAGACCGGGGCAACATAACACAGGCTAAAGCAGCATCATTACAGTATATGATTGCATGTAATTTTACATGAAAATGCTTCGGCAGGAAAAGTCCCAAAACGCATTTCAACGTTTACCAGCCAAACAAAATGTTTGACATGCATGTTTTTAACACATGGTTACCAAGCCTACTAAGGTAATCCCTGATCCGTGAGTATCCTTATTTGGTTTGGAAATAAACCAAAGTGCAGAAGATAAACTCTAGACCAACGTACACAAGGACATATCACATACAAATCAGACTTGACCAAATATAGTTCAAGCAAAGAGGCAACCATTATTGTTTATTGTGAGAACTGAACTGAGATCAGGGCCCCTATTCACAAATCGTCTCAGATAAGGAGTGCTGATCTAGGATATATTTTTCATTTTAAACTAATAACTAATAACTAATAAGATTACATGGACGGGGGTACCTGACCTTAGATCAGCACTTGTATTTTGAGATGCTGGATACATACAGCCTCAGAACTGAGCTTAACCAGAGGTTGAGAAATACATTCAGTGAGTTTCATTATTAGATCTCTGAAAAAGTGAAATTGATGGAAGACCAAAAAGGCAAGTGTATTAGAAGATATTTTTTGCTCATTATAACAATCTTTACATGGTCTCAATTCAATTAAACCTGCATTGTCTTGTTTACGCTGCATAGCTCTTCCTTTCCCACGGTCAAATGAAATGACAGAGCGGTGTTGGGTACTGTTAAATCCATAGAATTAGGAATTAGAATACAAATGGATCATGATGAGAGGGAGGGAATATGTTGTGTACCTCCAACCAAGTTTACTTGCAAAGTTTCATCGACATGGGTGTCACATCGGCTTAGATTTGATGGAAGGAAGACTGGAATTTAACATTGAGCATCAATCAATGTTTATTGGATCTCTATGGTTAAATCCTACTACTACTGGCCTAAAGCAAGCAGATGAGACTCTCTGCTCTGGAACCATATACCGTGCATTCGAGGAAATATTCAGGCCCCTTCACTTTTTCCATACTTTGTTACGTTACAGCCTTATTCTAAAATTGATTAATAAATAAAAACCCTCCTCAATCTACACACAATACCCCCATAATGACAAAGCAAAAACAGGTTTTGAGATTTGTTTGCAAATGTAAAAAAAAAAAAAAAGAAAAACGTTATTTACATAAGTATCAGACCCTTTGCTATGAGACTCGAAATTAAGCTCAGGTGCATCATGTTTCCATTGATAATCCTTGAGATGTTTCTACAACTTGATTGGAGTCCACCTGTGGTAAATCCAATTGATTTGACATGATTTGGAAAGGCACACACCTATCTATATAAGGTCCCACAGTTGACACTGCATGTCAAAGCAAAAACCAAGCCATGAGGTTCAAGGAATTGTCCATAGAGATCCGAGACAGGATTGTGTTGAGGCACAGATCTTTGGAAGGGTACCAAAAAATGTCTGCAGCATTGAAGGTCCGCAAAAACACAGTGACCTCCATCATTCTTAAATGAAAGAAGTTTGGAACCAGCAAGAGACTCTTCCTAGAGCTGGCCGCCCGGCCAAACTGAGAAATCAGGGGAGAAGGGCCTTGGTCAGGGAGGTGACCAAGAACCCAATGGTCACTCTGACAGAGCTCCAGACTTTTTGTGTAGATGGAAGAACCTTCCAGAAGGACAACCATCTCTGCAGCACTTCACCAACAAGGACTTTATTTCTAGAGTGGCCAGACAGAAGCCACTCCTCAGTAAAAGGCACATAACATCCCGCTTGGAGTTTGCCAAAATGCTCCTAAAGGACTCTCATACCATGAGAAACAAGATTCTCTGGTCTGATGAAACCAAGATTGAACTCTTTGGCCTGAATTCCATGTGTCACTTCTGAAGGAAACCTGGCACCATCTTTACGGTGAAGCATGATGGTGACAGCATCATACTGTGGACATATTTTTCAGTGGCCGGGACTGGGAGACTAGTCAGGATCGAGGGAAAGATGAACAGAGCAAACTAAAGAGAGAACCTTGATGAAAACCTGCTCCAGAGCGCTCAGGACCTCAAACTGGGGCAAAGGTTCACCTTCCAACAGGACAACTACCCTAATCACACAGCCAAGACAATGCAGGAGTGGCTTCGGAACAAGTCTCTGAATGTCCTTGAGTGGCCCAACCAGAGCCCGGACTTGAACCCGATCAAACATCTCTGGATAGACCTGAAAATAGCTGAGCCGCAACGCTCTCCATCTAACCTGACAGAGCTTGAGAGGATCTGCAGAGAAGAATTGGAGAAACTCTTCCAATACAGGTGTGCCAAGCTTGTAGCGTCATACCCAAGAGGCTGTAATTGCTGCCAAAGGTGTTTCAACAAAGTACTGTGTAAAGGGTCTGAATGCTTATGTAAATGTGATATTCTCCGGGGTTTTTTTTGTTGACATTTGCAAAAAATTCTAAAAAATAGTTTTTGCTTTGTCATTATGGGGTATTGTGTGTCGAATAATGGGGGGGGGGGGGGGAAACTATTTAATACATTTTAGAATAAGGCTGTAATGTAACAGAATGTGGAAAACGTCTAGGGGACTGAATACTTTCCGAATGCACTGAAGGCCTTCATCCCCCTGCAGAATGGATCCCAGTTTGATCCTCGCATGAGCTATTTCTGCTCCCTCTACTCTGTCTCCCTTCTTCTGCTCCTATCCTGTCATGAAACAATTATAACTAAAGGAGTTCGGAAATTCCGTTCTACTTTGTAAAAAAGTTAAATCTACTACTATTACCAGGTAGACTCCTCTCACAAGTATATATGTTTGTAAACAAACATTGCATAAACATAGCTAGGACAGGTTCAATTGAATTTCGTCCTTAATCCCCTCCTTTTAAACAATTACATAAGTGAGCAACAAATTTGACAATATGGACATTTCACACAATCTATAGTTGTGACTGGTGCAGCAAAATGAAGGCATGTTCTTGAAGCAACAAGATCTGTCTTCTATCCAGAGTCCAAACAGCAGTATCAAAGGCAAGAGAAATGAAACGATTGACAACAATAAACATTATAAACTATAAAATTATGAAAAATGAATAATTATTGCTGGTAACACTGGTAAAACTGTCAAAACTGACATGAAAAAAAACAGATGCAATTGTTTGTGTGCATATGAATAATACAATATTATAGACATGTTATAGGCATTCTACATACATGTTATAAACATTTATATGTGGTAAGACAAAGCAGCATTCCACTAAAATGATAGAATCTATTACCTATCAATCTATTGCTTATCAATCTATTGCCTATGAATCTATTGCCTATAATGGCCCATAATTGACCCTCAGACAGTAAACAATCATATAGAATCCATCTCTGTTCATCTCTGCATCCTGGCACATTGACTATGATAAAGCAGCATCCGGAATAGCCATTCAACATTTTGCTATGCTTCGTTATTTTAAATAACAAAACCTTAAACTTGATCAAACAAGAACAATACATGGTGATGAAGAGGGTAATTGTGTTTGTGGTGATGATGATAATAATGAGTAGAAGGGGAA
Source organism: Oncorhynchus mykiss (assembly GCF_013265735.2). Taxonomy (NCBI): domain Eukaryota; kingdom Metazoa; phylum Chordata; class Actinopteri; order Salmoniformes; family Salmonidae; genus Oncorhynchus; species Oncorhynchus mykiss. The sequence continues at coordinate 32,519,731 of NC_048587.1, read as the reverse complement.
TAATACTTATCCCCCCTACACACACACACACACACACACACACACACACACACACACACACACACACACACACACACACACACACACACACACACACACACACACACACACACACACACACACAAAAGCCAGTCTTAAAGCACTTTAAGCATGTGCAGATGAAAGCCTGGGCAGAGCAGAAATGAGCAGAAAACTCTTTCCCTAAAAGTCTACCTCTAACAAAGCTACAGTACTCAGCGCTTGAATAAAAACAGCATCTTTGCAGTAAAGTGTGTACAGTAAAGTGGGGTGTACAGTAAAGTGGGGTGTACAGTAAAGTGGAGTGTACTGTAAAGTGGAGTGTACAGTAAAGTGGAGTGTACTGTAAAGTGGAGTGTACTGTAAAGTGGGGTGTACAGTAAAGTGGAGTGTACAGTAAAGTGGAGTGTACTGTAAAGTGGGGTGTACAGTAAAGTGGAATGTACAGTAAAGTGGAGTGTACAGTAAAGTGGAGTGTACAGTGTCTGTGGTGTACAAGTTTTTGAAACATGTGGATCGTTCTCTCTCTCTCCTCTCTCTTTTCTCACAATACCCATCTCTCCCTCTGTCTCTCTTTTAAAGCTGGGTGATATAGACAAAAATCCATACCGCGATAAATTGCCTAAATTGATGCAAAAACGATAAAAAGTTTATAACATAAAATTGCACCACAGTTGTTTTATTCTTCTTTAAACGAGTACTACTACTAACTTGGTTGTAGCCATCAATTGTGCCATTAACAATCACATGGAGTGATTTCAGTGCCAACAGAAATTATATTTGAAGTCCATAATGTTTTTATTTGTATTCGGATATTGCGTTTGAATGTAATATTTTTGAATTTGTAATGCAACAATTTAATAATTTAATTCATAAATTGAACTTGTGTTTCATGATTTTAAACTGAATTGAATGAATATTTAAAATTAATTTTCAATTAAATTGAATATTCAAATTCAATATTTAGATATTCCGATATTGCATTCATTGTCTGTGTATGAAGTTTACAAACTATTATTTCAAGTTGATCAAAGTTTCATACATTCAACTTCTCAGATGCGCTCAGATTCAGTTTTCAAATTCAGTTCTCTAAATTCAGATTCAAAACCATAGACAACATCCTGGTACATTGCCTTTATAGAACTGGTAGAGGAGAACAGACATAATCAAACTCTCTCTGTGGTAGAAACTTCTGGCGGTTTCTGAAGCTAATTTTGCATGTTACATGAATTTTCTAACTATGAATTTGGCTCTGTTGGCACTAAAATCGCTCCATACAATCACCCATATTAGCAAACATATTTCATTTCAAACTTGACATTTCTCTAGTATAGGCTACTTATCGTAATGAACAATATCAGCAAAATGCCTGCGTTTAGTGATCGTTATGGTCGGTGTTGATAATCTTCGGTTTATCTTCCCAGCTCTATTCTCTCCCTCCACATCCACAATATCCACTGAGCTGTATGCCTCGTGGAGTGGCCATTTTAGGAGCCTGAGGTTCGTATCCAGTGACCTTGCCTGCATTTCCTCCAGAAGGACGAAACCCGACCATACTACTCCTGGTCTACAGGCCCACAGGCTTATCTGGAGCACAGGGTACAGGCCGGCCCCAGTTTATTGCACAATAAATAAAAAAGTAATATTTGTTGTAATATTCCCTTTTGTTAAACCCTCCAGTCCACTTAGATATAGCCAGGATTGTGTTTATTTCTGTGACGAGGTGGAGGAGGGAGCAGAATGTATTGTTGTTGTGGTTTGGGAAAAAGCGCTGTATGTGATTACACAAAACGCTAGCTACAACCCTTACTGGGTTTTTTATCCGATCACGTCTTATTCATTAGTTTGGCCAGCATCTGTTGTATCTGGAGTCGGGACAGGTTGAGGACAGAGTGTCTGGGTCGCGACCCCCCGGGGCTGCCGGGTACCAGGGGTATGTGGCGCCGCGAGGGGAGACGGGCGGGGCTGCTCTCGGCGGAGCGGCTTCTCTGGATCAACGCCCCAGCTTCCGAATTACCATGGGGATACTGCTCCGTCTCCAGGGTAGAGGACGAGAACACGTACGACGCCAATCTCCTCAATTGGTTGGGCCTCGGGAAAGAGTGGTGGGGGTGGGGCCTGTCCTCCTCCAACTGAAAAAGACCAATAAGAGTGGAGGAGAAAGGCATCAGGCGTGGGTGTGGCCAAGAAGACTCCGTCTCTTCTCTATCTCTGCTGGCAGGGGAATGTCTGGGTCTCTGTGTGTCTGTGTGCATGTTGTAGTGAGCACACCACACACACACGCACATACAGCAGAAATATAAGGGGAGGGATCTATTTTTCAATCTCTTTTTTTAGGGAGGGATAAACGAGACCGAAGCGCAATGGTTTGGGTTGGGTTTTATTTTGAATGAATAAAAACAGATGTTCGAGCATTTCAGTGTTTGCGGACTGTCACTGGATATGGATATGCAGGCACAGGGCCAAAGTTGTTCTGGCAAGATATTGAATGGGGTTTCCGAGGGGCTGAGATTGACATGGCGCTGAGAGAGAGGAGAGAGAGGAGAAACATATCCCTACTTGTTTTGTGAAACAGTTTTTGTGTAACTGTCTGGAGCAGTTTACCGTCTGAACCCATAACATATCATCTATCAGAACATGTATTCACACAACAGCATTATCCTGCATCATCAGCACAAAATGGTTGCAATGGTTGCTATCTTGAACAGGTCTCTCTTGCAAAATAACTCTTTGTATAAAAAAATTAAAAAAGCAAACTACAAAGGAACGTTCGCTCCACCCATTTCAGTAGCTGACAAAATTAATGTTATTAAAACTATGGCCAGAATTGAACCATTGCCGATAACTGTTCCTCCACACTGCTGTGCTTCATGAAGTGTGTTTCACTTGCACAGCTGTGTATCCCGGATGGAGGGAATTCATTCTTCATAGGAGATAGGAATCTGCAGTCCTCTTGCACACACTGGATGACTTATTAAATACAATACTACCGGTATAAATAAAACATTATCCATTGACTTTATGACAGCTTGGTAATTATAGGCTTTAGTCAGTGGATAGATGAAGCAAAAATACAGTAAGCTATGTAATGCACTGTTATTGGTCAAATTAACACTGGGTGTACATAAATTGACCTTCAAAAAGTAACTACCAATGGCTGAGAAGATTAAGAATAAGTATACCATTCATTCAAATTGTGTCCAGTTACATTGTCGACACAGGAAATAACAGGAAATGGCCCACGGCCCAAAATAACATAGACATATACCCGCAGAAAGACAAACACAGATGCAGACGAAGACAGACAGGTGGCCAAGTACATTTCAATTTAATTAGAATTTCAATTCAGTTCAAATGGACCCCAACCCATACAAACACACTCACACACCAAGACACACACCAATTCTCCACCCCGCAGTCCCTTGATCTTACCTGTCCTTGAGCTCCAAAGTGCTCCGACTGTGGCCGTGGTCTTTGTCCACGGCTATGAGGCAGAGTGTGATAACCCGAGTGTCCAGGACTAGCCCCATTAGACCCCTCCCCTTCCGGAAGTGCCACTATGCCTCCTGCTCGCATCTTAGGCCTCACCACCACCTCTCCACCTACAGCTCCCCGTAACCTCCTCCGTTCCTCCAGTTCATCCAGTGGCTTCAGCTCCTCCGGCTCCTCATCGGTGGTGGGCCCCGAGGTGGTGGGCTCGGCACCCGGGCCCAGGAGACCCAGGAAGTCCTGGAGCTCAGTCTCCTTGTCAATGATCACCCACTCCTTGCTGTCAAAGTCTTCCTCCTCGGCGAGTGGTACAGACCGGATGAAGGCGTTACTGTGGGCCTCGGGGTCAGCCGCGGAGGCAACGGAGACCTCCTGGCCTGGTCTCCCACCGCCACCCTGCCGGTCCCCACCTCCTCCCTCCAGGGAGTGCATCTGGGCTGGCTGGGAGGAGTGCACGTAGCGGGACGGGGATCCCAGGATGTCCATACGAGACCTGGTGGGGAGACAAAAAAATCACTGTCCAAAATCTTGGTAACTTGACTGTGTGTTGCGTTTTCAGTGTGTGTGTGTGTGTGTGTGTGTGTGTGTGTGTGTGTGTGTGTGTGTGAGTCGGTGGGGAAGATCTTCCTGGGTTATACTCAACCTTGTCTCAGGGTAGTAAGTTAGTGGTCTGTTCACATCCCATAACACTAGAACCCCCCCAAAAAACTATGTCCTGCTCCTTCCCTGACTTTTCCTAAATGTTTGTATCTTACACTGCTAATTTGTCAGACTTTTAAAATCACAAACAGAAAAGCATTTGGAGCCTTTTTACCTGTTTTACCACACCTATTCCTAACATGCTGACCACACCTATTCCTAACATGCTGACCACACCTATTCCTAACATGCTGACCACACCTATTCCTAACATGCTGACCACACCTATTCCTAACATGCTGACCACACCTATTCCTAACATGCTGACCACACCTATTCCTAACATGCTGACCACACCTATTCCTAACCTGCTGACCACACCTATTCCTAACATGCTGACCACACCTATTCCTAACATGCTGACCACACCTATTCCTAACATGCTGACCACACCTATTCCTAACATGCTGACCACACCTATTCCTAACATGCTGACCACACCTATTCCTAACATGCTGACCACATCTATTCCTAACCTGCTGACCACACCTATTCCTAACATGCTGAGCACACCTATTCCTAACATGCTGATCACACCTATTCCTAACATGCTGACCACATCTATTCCTAACCTGCTGACCACACCTATTCCTAACATGCTGACCACACCTATTCTTAACATGCTGACCACACCTATTCCTAACATGCTGACCACACCTATTCCTAACTCAATCCGCCAAGACAATGTGCTGTAGGACGCTGGTACCCAGCCAGATGCTAATGCTTCTCTTTCCTCACTGTATGAATGACCAAACTGATGAATGGGTGATTTAATTGTGCACCTTACTTCACAACTGAATCTGAATTAGGCCTAACTGAATGATGAGGGTGAAGAGGTCGTTTTAATTTAAAACAACAATAGTGTAACGATGAGTTTGTGTTACGCTTATTTATCTATGTTGGCGCTCATGTTAATAATTTGACCGCACGCCTTGCGTGTTGATACCATTCTCTTTTACATTTTAATTTGTAAAAGGAAGCTGTTACATAACTGTTTTATTTACTATAACTGTATTACTAATCAAATACATTGTAAGGGAAACGAAAACATGCTGTGTGCTGCTTTGGGACTTTAGAATAATGAAAAACATATCCTTGACTGCACCCAACTTGATGAGCGGGAAAGAAACGATGCCAGTCAGCCTGCACATCAACACTACACCTAAACTATACCAAAACTATACCGAAGCTAATTTCACACATAATAAGACAACTTATAGACAAGATTATATTGACAATAATGTAATGAGTGACAATATTAGGCCTATCAGTTGATAAATTGTACATTAAGAGATGGGCGCATCTTGTAATTAACAGATGCATGTAAAGGAGCATCACTTAATCAAATCCTCCTTCAGAGTCACATGCAGGTAAAACATTGCGATTTCTATTTAGTATTACATGCTGATCAGACCGCACACGGACATCGCGCGCATGTTGATTTTGTTCACCCACACCAGACGCGATCAGGACACACAGGTTGAAATATAAAAAATAAACTCAACCAACTATATTAATTTGGGGAGAGGTCGAAAAGCATTAAACATTTATGGCAATTTAGCTGGCTAGCTTGCTGTTGCTAGGTAATTTATTTTGGGATATAAACATTGGGTTGTTATTTTACCTGAAATGCACAAGGTCCTCTTCTCCAACAATTAATCCACAGAATAATGGGGAAGTTTGATTCTAGTAATCTATCCTCCTTCAGGCTTCTTCTTCTTTGGTCTTTATATTGCGGTTGGCAACCAACTTTAAGGTGGATTACAACTGTACTACCAACTCTGGACTGGAGTGTGGACCTCAGTAATCTTTCAATCACCCGCGTGGCTATATGCTTCTAAAAACCAAGGAGAAGATGGGAGAGCCGGGACTTTCAGCGCGTCAAGCGTCACAAATAAAACCAAGTTCTATTTTAGCGCCTGGCTACGCAGATGCTCATTGACGCACGCGAGCAGTGTGAGTGCAAAGATTGAATAACATATATGTGTACATTTTATTTTGCCATGCTCACGCACGCTACGTGAACGAGCGGTGTGGTCAGCATGTTAGAAAGAGAATATTCTGCAGTTTCTATTACACATACCTTTGTCAAATAACTCATAATTCAAGAGGTCCAGCTCTATTTCCAAATTTCACTTTTTCCAAGAATATCCATGCTGTCCATGCATTCAGCACCACTCGCACGGAAGCATTGATCTGGCTTCTAAGCAAAAACTAGTAACATAATAAACTTAAAATATGCTATTTATTTATGCAATTCATATTTTAGTTGTTTATGCACTGGTGCTTTTGTTCAGGAATACAGTAAATCATTTCACCTGTGCTGTAACTGGACTTTATGAATTACTATAACTCTATTACTATAACTCTATTACTATAACTCTATTACTATAACTCTATTACTATAACTCTATTACTATAACTCTATTACTATAACTCTATTACTATAACTCTATTACTATAACTCTATTACTATAACTCTATTACTATAACTCTATTACTATAACTCTATTACTATAACTCTATTACTATAACTCTATTACTATAACTCTATTACTATTACTCTATTACTATAACTCTATTACTATAACTCTATTACTATAACTCTATTACTATAACTCTATTACTATAACTCTATTACTATAACTCTATTACTATAACTCTATTACTATTACTCTATTACTATAACTCTATTACTATAACTCTATTACTATAACTATATTACTATAACTCTATTACTATAACTCTATTACTATAACTATATTACTATAACTCTATTACTATAACTCTATTACTATAACTCTATTACTATAACTCTATTACTATAACTCTATTACTATAACTCTATTACTATAACTCTATTACTATAACTCTATTACTAACTCTATTACTATAACTCTATTACTATAACTCTATTACTATTACTCTATTACTATAACTCTATTACTATAACTCTATTACTATAACTCTATTACTATAACTCTATTACTATAACTCTATTACTATAACTCTATTACTATAACTCTATTACTATAACTCTATTACTATAACTCTATTACTATAACTATATTACTATAACTCTATTACTATAACTCTATTACTATAACTCTATTACTATAACTCTATTACTATAACTCTATTACTAACTCTATTACTATAACTCTATTACTATAACTCTATTACTATTACTCTATTACTATAACTCTATTACTATAACTCTATTACTATAACTATATTACTATAACTCTATTACTATAACTCTATTACTATAACTCTATTACTATAACTCTATTACTATAACTCTATTACTATAACTCTATTACTATAACTCTATTACTATAACTCTATTACTATAACTCTATTACTATAACTCTATTACTATAACTCTATTACTATAACTATATTACTATAACTCTATTACTATAACTCTATTACTATAACTCTATTACTATAACTCTATTACTATAACTCTATTACTATAACTCTATTACTAACTCTATTACTATAACTCTATTACTATAACTCTATTACTATTACTCTATTACTATAACTCTATTACTATAACTCTATTACTATAACTCTATTACTATAACTCTATTACTATAACTCTATTACTATAACTCTATTACTATAACTCTATTACTATAACTCTATTACTATAACTCTATTACTATAACTCTATTACTATTACTCTATTACTATAACTCTATTACTATAACTCTATTACTATAACTCTATTACTATAACTCTATTACTATAACTCTATTACTATAACTCTATTACTATAACTCTATTACTATAACTCTATTACTATAACTCTATTACTATAACTCTATTACTATAACTATATTACTATAACTCTATTACTATAACTCTATTACTATAACTCTATTACTATAACTCTATTACTATAACTCTATTACTATAACTCTATTACTAACTCTATTACTATAACTCTATTACTATAACTCTATTACTATTACTCTATTACTATAACTCTATTACTATAACTCTATTACTATAACTCTATTACTATAACTCTATTACTATAACTCTATTACTATAACTCTATTACTATAACTCTATTACTATAACTCTATTACTATAACTCTATTACTATTACTCTATTACTATAACTCTATTACTATAACTCTATTACTATAACTATATTACTATAACTCTATTACTATAACTCTATTACTATAACTCTATTACTATAACTCTATTACTATTACTCTATTACTATAACTCTATTACTATAACTCTATTACTATTACTCTATTACTATAACTCTATTACTATAACTCTATCACTATAACTCTATTACTATAACTCTATTACTATAACTCTATTACTATAACTCTATTACTATAACTCTATTACTAACTCTATTACTATAACTCTATTACTATAACTCTATTACTATTACTCTATTACTATAACTCTATTACTATAACTCTATTACTATAACTCTATTACTATAACTCTATTACTAACTCTATTACTATAACTCTATTACTATAACTATATTACTATAACTCTATTACTATAACTCTATTACTATAACTCTATTACTATAACTCTATTACTATAACTCTATTACTATAACTCTATTACTATAACTCTATTACTATTACTCTATTACTATAACTCTATTACTATAACTCTATTACTATAACTCTATTACTATAACTCTATTACTATAACTCTATTACTATAACTCTATTACTATAACTCTATTACTATAACTCTATTACTAACTCTATTACTATAACTCTATTACTATAACTCTATTACTATAACTCTATTACTATAACTCTATTACTATAACTCTATTACTATAACTCTATTACTATAACTCTATTACTATAACTCTATTACTATAACTCTATTACTATAACTCTATTACTAACTCTATTACTATAACTCTATTACTAACTCTATTACTATAACTCTATTACTAACTCTATTACTATAACTCTATGTCTATAACTCTATTACTATAACTCTATTACTATAACTCTATTACTATAACTCTATTACTATAACTCTATTACTAACTCTATTACTATAACTCTATTACTATAACTATATTACTATAACTCTATTACTAACTCTATTACTATAACTCTATTACTATAACTATATTACTATAACTCTATTACTATAACTCTATTACTATAACTCTATTACTATAACTCTATTACTATAACTCTATTACTATAACTCTATTACTAACTCTATGACTAATCGATTCTGCAAATAAAGCTGTTCAAATTGATTACACTGTAATGTTTTTATTGTAAGGGTGTCACACCCTGACCATAGTTTGCTTTGTATGTTTCTATGTTTTGTTTGGTCAGGGTGTGATCTGAGTGGGCATTGTATGTTACATGTCTAGTTCGTCTATTTCTATGTTTGGCCTGATATGGTTCTCAATCAGAGGCAGGTGTTAGTCATTGTCTCTGATTGGGAACCATATTTAGGTAGCCTGTTTGGTGTTGGGTTTTTGTGGGTGATTGTTCCTGTCTATGTTGATTGCTTGTTTCAGCGCAGTTCGCATTAGCTTCACGGTTGTTATTTAGTTTATTGTTTTTGTTACTCTGTTGTATGGTGGTTTTCGTGTATGTATTCTCCGGACTATTTTGGTCCTGTGTTTGGGCTGGTCAATTGTATGGTCACTGTGTGTTGGCGTGACCGTTTTTGTGCGCCGGAGAATAAATTGACAATCTACTGAACCCTGTTCTCTGCGCCTGATTCCACCCACCACTCCTAGTATCTCGTGATAAAGGGAAACTAAAATAGGCTACAGGCCTATGTTTTTTCTAGGACTTTGTAGACTTGCACAAAACATATCCATGACTCTATCTAAACAAATAACTATTGTTATTTTTATATATATATATTTTTTATAAACAGTGCATTTGAAAAGTATTCAGACCCCTTGACTTAAAAAAAAAAAAAAATCTTCAATCTACACACAATACCCCATAATCACAAAGCGAAAACAGGTTTTTCATTTTTGGGGGCAAATGTCAAAAAATAAATAAACAGAAATACCTTATTTAAATATGTCTTCAGACCCTTTGCTAAGAGAATCGAAATTAAGCTCCGATTCATCCTGTTTCCATTGATCATCCTTGAGATGTTTCTATAACTTGATTGGAGTCCAACTGCGATAAATTCAATTGATTGGACATGATTTGGAAAGGCACACACCTGTGTATATAAGGTCCCACAATTGACAGTGCATGTAAAAGCAAAAACCAACCCATGAGGTCGAAGGAATTGTCCGTACAGCTCCGAGACAGGATTGTGTCGAGAAACAGATCTGGGGAAGGGTACAAAAACATTTTTGCAGCATTGAAGGTCCGCAAGAACACAGTGGCCTCCATCATTCTTCAATGGAAGAAGTTTGGAACCACCAAGACTCTTCCTTGAGCTGGCCGCCTGGTCAAACTGAACAATCGGGGGAGAAGTGCCTTGGTCAGGGAGGTGACCAAGAACCCGATGGTCACTCTGACAAAGCTCCAGAGTTCCTCTGTGGAGATGGGAGAACATTCCAGAACGACAACCATCTCTGCAGCACTCCACCAATCAGGCCTTTATAGTAGAGTGGCCAGAAGGAAGCCACTCCTCCGTAAAAGGCATATGACAGCCCGCTTGGAGTTTGCCAAAAGGCACCTACAGACTTTCAGACTATGAGAAACAAGATTCTCTGGTCTGATGAAACCAAGATTGAACTCTTTGGCCTGAATTCCATGTGTCACTTTTGGAGGAAACCTGACACCATCCCTATGGTGAAGCACGGTGGTGGCAGCATCATGCTGTGAGGATGTTTTACAGCGGCAGGGACTGGGAATCTAGTTAGGATCGAGGGAAAGATGAACGGAGCAAAGTACAGAGAGATCCTTGATGAAAACCTGATCCAGAGCACTCAGGACCTCAGACTGGGGTGAAGGTTCACCTTCCAACAGGACAACGCCCCTAAGCACACAGCCAAGACAATGCAGGAGTGGCATCGGGACACGTGTCTGAATGTCCTTGAGTGGCCCAGCCAGAGCCCGGACTTGAACCCGATCGAACATCTCTGGAGAGACCTGAAAATAGCTATGCAGTTAAGCTCCCCATCCAACCTGACAGAGTTTGAGAGGATCTGCAGAGGAGAATGGGAGAAACTCCCCAAATACAGATGTGCCAAGCTTGTAGCGTCATTCCCATGAAGACTCAAGGCTGTAATCGCTACCAAAGTTGCTTCAACAAAGTATTGAGTAAAGGGTCTGTATACTTACGTAAATGTGATATTTCAGCTTTTTATTTTTTATACATTTGCAAAAAAATCTAAAAACCTGTTTTTGCTTTGCCATTATGGGGTATTGAGTGTAGATTGATTTGGGGGAACAAAATGTGGAAAAAGTCAAGGGGTCTGAATACTTTCCAAATGCACTATATTTACACAAATATAATGTTTGCTGCATCTTGCAGATTTATATGCATCTGATGCATATACTAAAGAGGAAGATCGGCAACGTTCTCTAGTGGGTACTTATAGGCTGAAAGGTCAGGCGGTTCTAGGTTTAAGTGGTGTGGGGGCTGAGCTTTGGAAGAGTGGTTGGGGTTAACTCCTTCCTGGTTGGCCCCGTCCAGGGGTGATGTTGTACGGGGCCACAGTGTCTCCTGACCCATGTCTCAGTCCCCAGTAGTTATGCTGCAATAGCTTGTATGTGCCTGGGGGCTAGGGTCAGCTTGTCTTATCTGGTGTACTGTGATCTAATGCATTCTCCCACTACTCCCCCCCTGTGTAGGGACCTGCGGTCCGTATTGACCCCATTCCGGGTCCGGATCCAGACCGCCTGTTGAGCATGGCTGCTCTATAGCCATCATGGTTACTAATCTGACCATGCTAGTCATCAATGAACGTTTTAACATTTTGAAAAAACGATCTGGCCTTAATGGTCACATGTACTCTTAAATCTCCACCGGTACAGCCAGAAGAGGACAGGCCACCCTTCTGTGCCTGGTTCCTCTCTAGCTTTCTTTCTAGGTTCCTGCGTTTCAGGGGTGTGTCTTAGCCACTGTGTTTCTGCCTCTGCATTGCTTGCTCTTTGGGGTTTAAGCTGCCGCTTTCAAGGAGCTGCTGCGTTCAAGGAGTGGGACTCTAACCTGGAAGCTTATAAGAAATCCCGCTATTCTCTCTGACGAACCATCAAACAGGCCAAGTGTCAATACAGGACTAAGATCGAATCATACTACACCGGCTCCAACGCTCGTCGGATGTAGGAGGGCATGCAAACTATTACAGACTACAAAGGGAGGCACAGCCGAGAGCTGCCCAGTGACATGAGCCTACCAGACGAGCGAAATAACTTCTATGCTCGCCTTGAGGCAAGTAACACTGAAACATGTATGACAGCATCAGCTGTTCCAGATGACTGTGTGAACACGCTCTCTGCAGTCGATGTGAGTAAGACCTTTAAACAGGTCAACATTCACAAGGCCGCAGGGCCAGACGGATTACCAGGACGTGTACTCCGAGCATGCGCTGACCAACTGGCAAGTGTCACTGACATTTTCAACCTCTCCCTGTCCGAGTCTGTAATACCAACATGTTTCAAGCAGACCACCATAGTCTCTATGCCTAAGAACACTAAAGCAACCTGCCTAAATGACTACCGACCTGTAGCACTCACGTCTGTAGCAATGAAATGCTTTGAAAGGCTGGTCATGGCTCACATCAACACCATTATCCCAGAAACCCTAGACCCACTTCAATTTGCATACCACACCAACATATCCACAGATGATGCTATCTCTATTGCACTCCACACTGCCCTTTCCCACCTGGACAAAAGGAAGACCTATGTGAGAATGCTATTCATTGACTACAGCTCAGCGTTCAACACCATAATGCCCTCAAAGCTCATCACTAAGCTAAGGACCCAGGGACTAAACACCTCCCTCTGCAACTGGATCCTGGACTTCCTGATGGGCCGCCCCCAGGTGGTAAGGGTAGGTAACAACACATCCACCACACTGATCCTCAACACGGGGGCTCTCAGGGGTGCGTGCTCAGTCCGATCCTGTACTCCCTGTACGATACACAGCTGTACATTTCGATGAAACATGGTGAAGACCCAAAATTGCCCTCCCTGGAAGCCTGCGTTTCAGACATAAGGAAGTGGATGGCGGCAAATGTTTTACTTTTAAACTCGGAAAAACAGAGATGCTAGTTCTTGGTCCCAAGAAACAAAGAGATCTTCTGTTGAATCTGACAATTAATCTTGATGGTTTTACAGTCATCTCAAATACAACTGTAAAGGACCTTGGCGTTTCTCTGAACCCTGATCTCTCTTTTGACGAACATATCAAAATTGTTTCAAGGACAGCTTTTTTCCATCTACGTAACATTGCAAAAATCAGAAACCTTCTGTCCAAATATTATGCAGAAAAATGTATATATGCTTTTGTCACTTCTAGATTAGACTACAGCAATGCCCTGCTCTCCGGCTACCCGGATAAAGCACTAAATAAACTTCCGTTTGTGCTAAACACGGCTGCTAAAATCTTGACTAGAGGCAAAAAATGTGATCATATTAGGGTTTTACTGCTAACCTACAAAGCATTACATGGGCTTGCTCCCATCTATCTTTCCTATTTGGTCCTGCCGTACATACCTACACGTCACAAGACGCAGGCCTCCTTATTGTTCCTAGAATTTCTAAGCAACAGCTGGAGGCAGGGCTTTCTCCTATAGAGCTACGTTTTTATGTAATGGTCTGCCTATCCATGTGAGAGACGAAAACGCGGTCTCGACCTTTAAGTCTTTATTGAAGACTCATCTCTTCAGTAGGTCCTATGACTGAGTGTAGTCTGGCCCAGGGGTGTGAAGGTGAACGGAAAGGCACTGGAGCGACGAACCACCTTTGCTGTCTCTGCCTGGCTGGTTCCTCTCTCTTCACTGGGATTCTCTGCCTCTTACCCTATTATGGGGGCTGAGTCACTGGCTTACTGGTGCTCTTCATTGCCATCCCTAGGAGGGGTGCGTCACTTGAGTGGGTTGAGTCTCTGACGTGATCTTCCTGTCTGGGTTGGCGCCATTCGGGTTCGTGCCGTGGCGGAGATCTTCGTGAGCTACTCGGCCTTGTCTCAGGGTAGTAAATTGGTGGTTGAAGATCCCTGTAGTGGTGTGGGGGCTATGCTTTGGCAAAGTGGGTGGGATTATATCCTGCCTGGTTGGCCCTGTCCGGGGGTATAGTAGGACGGGGCCACAGTGTCTCCAGACCCCTCCTGTCTTAGCCTCCAGAAATTATGCGTCCGGGGGCTAGTGTCAGTCTGTTATGTCTGGAGTATTTCTTCTGTCTTATCCGGTATCCTGTGTGAATTTAAGTATGGTCCCTCTGATTCTCTCTCTCGCTTTCTCTCTTTCTCTTCTCTCGGAGGACCTGAGCCCTAGGACCATGCCTCAGGACTACCTGGCCTGATGACTCCTTGCTGTCCCCAGTCCACCTGGTCGTGCTGCTGCTCCAGTTTCAACTGTTCTGCCTGCGGCTATGGAACCCTGACCTTTTCCCCAGGCGTGCTACCTTGTTCCGGACCTGATGTTTTCAACTCTCTCTACTGCACCTGCTGTCTCTAACTCTGAATGATCGGCTATGAAAAGCCAACTGATATTTACTCCTGAGGTAAAACCTGTTGCACCCTCTAGAACCACTGTGATTATTATTATTTGACCTTGCTGATCATCTATGAACATTTGAACATCTTGACCATGTATTGTTATAATCTCCACCCGGCACAGCCAAAAGAGGACTGGCCACCCCCCAGAGCCTGGTTCCTCTCTAGGTTTATTTCTACGTTCCTGCCTTTCTAGGGAGTTTTTTTTAGCCACCGTGCTTCTACATCTGCATTGCTTGCTGTTTTAGGCTGAGTTTCTATATAGCACTTTGAGATATCAGCTGATGTAAAAAGGGCTTTAAAAACACATTGATTGATTGACTCATGACTGCACGGCCAGGCATGACTCCAACACCATCATTAAGATTGCTGATGACACAAAAGGGGTAGGCCTGATCACCGACACATGGGTGGCAGGTAGCCTAGTGGTTAGAGCGTTGGACTAGTAACCGAAAGGTTGGAAGATCGAATCTCCGAGCTGACAAGGTACAAATCTGTCATTCTGCCCCCTGAACAAGGCAGATAACCCTCTGTTCCTAGGCTGTCATTGAAAATAAGAATTTATTCTTATCTGACTTGCCTAGTTAAATAAAGGTAAAATACAATTTAAAAAAATAGGGAGGACCGTGTGGTGCCAGGATAACAACCTCTCAATCAACATGATCAAGACAATAAGGAGATGATTGTGGACTACAGGAAAAGGAGAACTGAGCATGCCTCCATTCTCATGGACAGGGCTGTAGTGGAGCAGGTTGAGAGCTTCAAGTTCCTTGATGTCCACATTACCAACAAACTAACATGGTCCAAACACACCAAGACAGTCATGAAGAGGGCACGACAAAACCACCTCAGGAGACTGAAAAGATTTGATGGATCCTCAAAAGGTTTAACAGCTGCACCATCGAAAGCATCCCTGCCTGGTATGGCAACTGCTCGGCCTCCGGCCGCAAGGCACTACTGCGGATAGTGTGTACGGCCCAGTACATCACCGGGGCCAAGATTATTGCAACCCAGGACCTCTATACCAGGCGGTGTCAAAGGAAGGACCTAAAAATTGTCAAAGACTCCAGCCACCCTAGTCATAGACTCTTCTCTCTGCTACCGCACGGCAAGCGGTACTGGAGCGGCAAGTCTAGGTCCAAGAGGCTTCTAAACAGCTTCTACCCCCAAGCCATAAGACTCCTGAACAGCTAATCAAATGCCTACCCAGACTATTTGCATTGCCCCCCCCTCTTCTACGCCGCTGCTACTCTCTGTTATTATCTATGCATAGTCACTTTAATAACTATACCTACATGTACATATTACCTCAATTACCTCAACACCGGTACGCCCTGCATATAGCTCCGCTATTGTTATTTACTGTTGCTCTTTAATTATTTGTTTCTCTTATCGCTTACTTAAAAAAAAGTATTTTCTTAAAATTGCATTGTTGGTAAGGAAGCATTTCAATGTAAGGTCTATCTGTTATATTCGGGCGCGTGTGACATATAAGGTTTGATTTGATTTTGAGGCTGGTGCTGATGCAAAAAGGTCTTTATAAAATCAATTTCATGCATGTATGGTGTACATAAAGTATACATCTCCACAAAAGTGTATTATAACTTGTCTGCACTCTATAGAGCCCTCACCCTCGTTTATCGTAGACATCTGGTCTCCCATCTGCGCCGGACAGACGGTCTGACTCTGGGCTGTTGATCCTCCGGTACCGCAGAGCGCAGACCTGAGCACCAGTCATTTCTGGGGGAGCTCCACCCACAGTGGCCTCAGGACACACCCCTCTAGCAGGCTCCTCCTCCGCAGCCAACTGTCCCTGGGGGAATGAGGGTTTCTAGGGTTACCACTGTTAGAAAGCACTGTCAAGAGTTAGACCTATTCTGTTGACTAATTTCAAATAAGAATTCTAGCTTGAATTGTACTGTAAATGCATTACTATTTGCTTTACCATGTTTGAGCACTGTAAATTCATGGTAAACACAGTACCTGAAATATATCTCTTGCTCTATCTACAACCAGGTATGTCTATATCCTCTGAATGTAATAGATGGTAATTGAAAACCAACAAGAAACTAAACTAGCCCTTTTAATTTATTTCTAACTTTGAGTATATTTAAAGAATGTAAGGCCATGTTTTACAGTGCTGCCATCACCAAAGTGAGACACACAGAGGATGTATTAGATGGTCCCTCCTGTACCTTGCTGATGCTGATCCTGAGTTGGTTGCGGTTGAAGTCGGTGTCGTTCCATGCCTCGCCTTCCGCCTGGGGTCGTGTCCCCTCGCAAGGCCTGCTAGGTACTGCAGGTGGAGCATTCTCCTGGTCACTCAGGTGCTCATCTTGTAGAACGTCATCTGTGTTCTCCCTCGGCAGCTCCCCAGGAATCAGAGTCACGTTCACCACCCTGGGAAAGCACAGAACATACACTGACATTTTTACTATTTGTTTATTGATTGCCTTTATTTAACCAGGTAAGTTATTGAGAACACATTCTCTTTTCCAAAACAACCAGTAAATTAAATAGATTTGTGTTGTCGAAAATATCCTGTACCACTTCAAATGCAAACAGTGTGCTACAAATTCTCATAGTGGCATTCTAATCCTGAATGAATTATCACAACAAGGCATTGGACTATTTGTTCCTGATTTTTGAATGTAAATTAGGCTACAGGTAATGGGAATTGTACAATCTCTTGGCTAGCTGGAGGTTTTAATATTTAATATTAATGTGTCCAAAATGTTCTTAAGTGTGATCCCATTTGAATTCCTTTCTGCTGTTCAATCTGGTTGATAAGTAGTGGATACACTGTTCAAATCAAATCAAATCAAATGTTATTAGTCACATGTGCCGAATACAACAGTGAACCTTACAGTGAAATGCTTACTTACGAGCCCCAAACCAACAATACAGTTATAAAGAATGTAAAATACAAATAAGAAGAAGAAATAAAAAGTAACAAGTAACTAAAGAGCAGCAGTAAAATAACAATAGTGAGACTATATACAGGGGGGGGTACTGCTACAGAGTCAATGTGCGGGGGGGCACTGGTTAGTCGAGGTAATTGAGGTAAAATGTACATGTACGTAGAGTTATTAAAGTGACTATGCATAGATGATAACAACAGAGAGTATCAGCGGTGCAAAAAGGGGGGGGGGGGGGCAATACAAGTAGTCTGGGTAGCCATTTGATTAGATGTTCAGGAGTCTTATGGCTTGGGGATAGAAGCTGTTAAGAAGCCTCTTGGACTTAGACTTGGCGCTCTGGTACTGCTTGACATGCGGT
The DNA here is from genome assembly GCF_013265735.2 of Oncorhynchus mykiss. Classification (NCBI taxonomy): domain Eukaryota; kingdom Metazoa; phylum Chordata; class Actinopteri; order Salmoniformes; family Salmonidae; genus Oncorhynchus; species Oncorhynchus mykiss. The sequence goes on along the minus strand of NC_048587.1, from coordinate 32,501,572 downwards.
AGCAGAGAGAACAGTCTATGACTTGGGTGGCTGGAGTCTTTGACAATTTTTAGGGCCTTCCTCTGACACCACCTGGTATTGAGGTCTTGTATGGCAGGAAGCTTGGCCCCAGTGATGTACTGGTCCGTATGCACTACCCTCTGTAGTGCCTTGCGGTCGGAGGCTGAGCAGTTGCCATTCCAGGCAGTGATGCAACCAGTTAGGATGCTCTCGATGGTGCAGCTGTAGAACCTTTTGAGGATCTGAGGACATATGCCAAATCTTTTTAATTTCCTGAGGGGGAATAGGTTTAGTTGTGCCCTCTTCATGACTGTCTTGGTGTGCTTGGACCATGTTAATTTGTTGGTGATGTGAACAACAAGGAATTTGAAGATCTCAACCTGCTCCACTCGGTCCTCTTATTCCTGTAGTCCACAATCATCTCTTTTGTCTTGATCATGTTGAGGGAGAGGTTGTTGTCCTGGCACCACACGGCCATGTCTCTTACCTCCTCCCTATAGGCTGTCTCATCGTTGTCGGTGATCAGGCCTAACACTGTTGTGTCATCTGCAAACTTAATGATGGTGTTGGAATCGTGCCTGGCCGTGCAGTCATGAGTGAACAGGGAGTACAGGAGAGGACTGAGCACGCACCCCTGAGTGGCCGCTGTGTTGAGGATCAGTGTGACGGATGTATTGTTGCCTACTCTTACTACCTGGAGGCGGCCCGTCAGGAAGTCCAGGATCCAGTTGCAGAGGGAGGTGTTTAGTCCCTGGGTCCTTAGCTTAGTGATGAGCTTTGAGGGTACTATGGTTTTGAACGCTGAGCTATTGTCAATGAATAGCATTCTCACAAAGGTGTTGCTTTTGTCCAGGTGGGAAAGGGCAGTGTGGAGTGCAATAGAGATTGCATCATCTGTGGATCTGTTTGGGCGGTATGCAAATTGGAGTGGGTCTAGGGTTTCTGGGATAATGGTGTTGATGTGAGCAATGACCAACTTTTCAAAGCACTTCATAGCTACAGACGTGAGTGCTACGGGTCGGTAGTCATTTAGGCAGATTGCCTTAGTGTTCTTAGGCACAGGGACTATGGTGGGCTGCTTAAAACCTGTTGGTATTACAGACTCGGACAGGGAGAGGTTGAAAATGTTAGTGAAGACACTTGCCAGTTGGTCAGCGCATGCTCGCAGTACACATCCTGGTAATCTATCTGGCCTTGCGGCTTTGTGAATGTTGACCTGTTTAAAGGTCTTACTCACATCGGCTGCGGAGAGCATGATCACACAGACTTGCTGAACAGCTGGTGCTCTCAAGCATGTTTCAGTGTTATTTGCCTCGAAGCGAGCATATCAGTAGTTTAGCTCGTCTGGTAGGTTTGTGTAACTGGGCAGCTCTCGGCTGAGCTTCCCTTGTAGTCTGTAATTGTTTGCAAGCCCTGCCACATACGATTTGATCTTAGTCCTGCATTGACACTTTTCCTGTTTGATGGTTCGTCGGAGGGCATAGCGGGATTTCTTATAAGCTTCCGGGTTAGAGTCCCAATCCTTGATAGCGGCAGCTCTAGCCATTAGTTCAGTGTGGATGTTGCCTGTAATCCATGGCTTCTGGTCGGGGTGTGTACGTATGGTCACAGTGGGGACGACGTCATCAATGCACTTACTGATGAAGCCAATGACTGATGTGGTGTACTCCTCAATGCCATCGGAGAAATCGCAGAACATATTCCAGTCTGTGCTAGCAAAACAGTCCTGTAGCTTAGCATCTGCTTCATCTGACCACTATTCAGGAACCAGGAGGATAGAATTATGGTCAGATTTGCCAAATGGAGGGCGAGGGAGAGCTTTGTATGTGTCTCTGTGTGTGGAGTAAAGGTGGCCTAGAGTTTTTTTCCCTCTGGTTGTACATTTAACATGCTGATAGAAATTTGGTAAGACAGATTTAAGTTTCCCTGCATTAAAGTCCGCGGCCACTAGGAGTGCCGCCTCTGGGTGAATGTTTTCCTGTTTGCTTATGGCGGAATACAGCTCATTGAGTGTGGTCTTAGTTCCAGCTTCAGTCTGTGGTGGTATGTAGACAGCTAAGAAAAATACAGATGAAAACTCTCTAGGTAGATAGTGTGGTCTACAGCTTATCATGAGATACTCTACCACAGACAAGCAAAGCCTCGAGACTTCGTTAGATATTGTGCATCAGCTGTTATTTACAAATATACATAGTCCACCGCCCCTTGTCTTACCAGATTCCAGTGTTCTATCCTGCTGATACAGCGAATAACCAGCCAGCTGTATGTTGATAATGTCGTCGTTCACTCACGACTCTGGGAAGCATAAGATTTTACAGTTTTGAATGTCCCATTGGTAGTTTAATCTTCCGCGTAGGTCATCGATTTTATTTTCCAAAGACTGCACGTTTGCTAGCAGAATGGAAGGCAGTGGGGGTTTATTTGATCGCCTACAAATTCTCGAAAGGCAGCCCGCCCTCCGGCCCCTTTTTCTCTGCCTTCTCTACGCAAATGATGGGCATCTGGGCCTGTTCCCGGGAAAGCAGTATGTCATTCACGTCGGGCTCATCGGGCTCGTTAAAGGAAAAAAAGGATTCTGCCAGTTCGTGGTGAGTAATCGCAGTTCTGATGTCCAGAATATATTTTCGGTCATAAGAGACGGTAGTAGCAACATTATGTAAAAAATAAGTAAAGAAATAAGTTACAAACAACGCAAAGAAACTAACAAAAAAAACACAATCGGTTAGAGACACGTAAAATGTCAGCTTTCTTCATCTTTATTTTGATACTGTCATGGCCGTCATAAGAATTGGACCAAAGTGCAGCATGGTGGGCGTACATTTTCCTTTTATTTTAGTAAATGTCGCCAACAAACGAAAAACAACTGAAGCTCACAGGGTTAAGTGCCACTAACAAAGATAACTACCCACACTGAAAGGAGGGGAAAAAGGGCTACCTAAGTATGATTCCCAATCAGAGACAACGATAGACAGCTGTCCCTGATTGAGAGAACCATATCCGGCCAAAACATAGAAATAAAGAAACATAGAAAACAAAACATAGAATGCCCACCACACATCACACCCTGACCTAACCAAATAGAGAAATAAAACGTCTCTCTAAGGTCAGGGCGTGACAGATGCGTTTGTAATAAACCTAAATAGCTCATTTTGATTTCCTTACCCAACCACAGCGGGGGTCTGTCGTGTGTTCTGTTGAGGGGGCGTTGACGTGCAGGTGGACAGAGGCACTCCATCCGTCCCTCCCTTTTCCCAATCAAAAGACTCGTTCTCTGTGATGATGCGTTCCTTCATACTGTTCTCAAAGACAGACATCAGCAACTGCAAAGAGGATCACAGAGAAATGTAAAAAGTAAGGTATAAAGGTGGAATTCAGTCAAACCTACAATGCTATAAAATAATAGGCTTTACTTTAAGTACTAAAAGTTATTTACTTTTGTTTAGTTTCGATATACTGTAGTTTTATTACTGACACTTAAGAGAGCGGGTATAGTATGGGAGTTAGTCTCACATTGCAACACTTCCAGGTCTTGTTCACTCTGCTATTGAAGTGAACGCAAGGAAATCAAGGTTCCGTGGGGATTAACAAGGTGAATCCACGTGCAGGGAGTGAACAGTACGTATTCATGTCTAAGAATTAACCAATGATATCACGCCTCACCCGGCCATGATTACAGACACCTGTGTGTGTCCTTTGACACTATATAAACTAGTGATCTGCAGTGTTTGTCATTATACCCTGATGAAGACAGCTTGTCTGTTGAAACGTTGGTTATTAGGTTATTCAATTATTGCATCTGAGCTCCTAGAGTGTGTGGCTCTCCTTTTCTTTTCCAAGTGAACAGTACGTACCTGGTAATCTGGTTTGGTAAAGTAGTCAAGGCCTAAAACATGATCCAGGAACACATGAAACTCAGAAGGCATGTGTTTGAGCAGCATTCTGTGGTCGTAGCGCTCCTTAATCTGACCCACTTGCTCCTGGTGGCACACAAGAGATACAGTAGAAACCATTAGAAATCAGTTGAGCCCAGCAAGACACCAGTAGACACCAGTAACCATTCTCTACTGCAGGGTTTCTTAATCCTGTTCCTGGGGACCCAAAGAAGGGATTTTTGGTTTTTGCCCTAACACTACACACATGATTCCACTAATCAAAGGTTTGATGATGAATAGTTGAGTCTAACCAGGTGTGTAGTGCTCGGCCAAACATAACAATGTGCACCCATTTGGGTTCACTGCACCAGGATACAGAAATATTGGAAATAACTTAAACTGCAGTAGACAGTAGCTCACCTTATCCTTTATTTTTCGCCATGGTAGCTGACCGACTGCAAATTCTACCAACATGTAAAATAGCGACCATAGATCGTCATGGCGACCCATTTCCTGAGAAGTTAAAGAATGAATGAATCAATTAATTATTTTCATGACTTATTAGAATTCCTGAAGTACATCTGCAACAGTTATTTTGGATTTCCCGACAAACTGATGATACACAAAACCCTCAGGTCTAAATTAATTTGTAGTGCATTGCATTTTTCGAATCCAAAAAGACACTTACTTTGTTTTTATGAGCATTTACTGAAGCATAACGAACAGTGCCCCGAAATCCCGCTACAGTTCTGGGCTGGAAAAATAAAATTCGGTAAATTCTCTTTTCAGCATGAAACCTAAAAGAATTTCACACTGACAACTAGAAAGAAAAAGATTGATGGAAATAAAGTATTTCAATTAAAAACTCAAAAGAGACGAGGAAGGATATGGAAAATATCTCAGGCAGGGAGAGATAATAAAAACTGAAATGGGATCAAGCACCTTACTGATGAGACGGATCACAAGCATGCGCACCGAACAGAAAAGGCCAAAAAGGAACAGCAAAACTGCAAAACATAAAATCACACAGGTGAAAAAAGGACAGCATCACATTGCAGCAAAACAACTGTAAACGCTTTATTAACATCAACACTTTGTGAACATAATATATGAAACAATGTTGCAGTAATTTACAGTAACAAACTATGAACTAATGCATTTACAAAGCATAAGGCATCATTTAAATGTATCATTTTCCTGTGATATCTTCCTAATATTTGTAGTATCTTATAGTCATTGGAATCTGTGATATAATAACTGGAATCTGCATCACCATTTTGGCTCAAGAGTGGAGGATGACAGGTTTGACCTTGATAATAACACCCATTCCATTCGGCAGGTAGTCCTATGAATATTACCTTAGAAACTGCATGTTAGAATTTACAACAGCGTGTGTGTGTGTGTGTGTGTGTGTGTATGTATACTGTATGTGTGTGTGTGTGTGTGTGTGTGTGTGTGTGTGTGTGTGTGTGTGTGTGTGTGTGTGTGTGTGTGTGTGTGTGTGTGTGGTCTAGTTGCTGTTCTAAATCTGCAGTACAGACCCGCCCTTCTAATCGATGAGTGGAGGCTGAGTCAGCAAAAAGAAAAGCAGAAAGAATCTCCACTGTGGCCCATCAGCCTATGTCAGCCTAGCCAACTTCATCAACCTATATCAGCCTAGCCAACTTCATCAACCTATATCAGCCTAGCCAACTTCATCAACCTATATCAGCCTAGCCAACTTCATCAACCTATATCAGCCTGGCCAACTTCATCAACCTATATCAGCCTGGCCAACTTCATCAACCTATATCAGCCTAGCCAACTTCATCAACCTATATCAGCCTGGCCAACTTCATCAACCTATATCAGCCTAGCCAACTTCATCAACCTATGTCAGCCTAGCCAACTTCATCAACCTATATCAGCCTGGCCAACTTCATCAACCTATATCAGCCTGGCCAACTTCATCAACCTATATCAGCCTGGCCAACTTCATCAACCTATATCAGCCTAGCCAACTACATCAACCTATATCAGCCTAGCCAACTACATCAACCTATATCAGCCTGGCCAACTACATCAACCTATATCAGCCTAGCCAACTACATCAACCTATATCAGCCTGGCCAACTTCATCAACCTATATCAGCCTGGCCAACTTCATCAACCTATATCAGCCTAGCCAACTACATCAACCTATATAAGCCTAGCCAACTACATCAACCTATATCAGCCTGGCCAACTACATCAACCTATATCAGCCTAGCCAACTACATCAACCTATATCAGCCTGGCCAACTACATCAACCTATATCAGCCTAGCCAACTTCATCAACCTATATCAGCCTAGCCAACTTCATCAACCTATATCAGCCTAGCCAACTACATCAACCTATATCAGCCTAGCCAACTACATCAACCTATATCAGGCTAGCCAACTACATCAACCTATATCAGGCTAGCCAACTCTACATCAGCCAATATCAGGCTAGCCAACTCCATCAAACTATATCAGCCAACTCTACATCAACCTATATCAGCCTAGCCAACTCTCCATCAGCCTGTATCAGGCTAGCCAACTCTCCATCAGCCTGTATCAGGCTAGCCAACTCTAGATCCGTCTGTATCAGGCTAGCCAACTATTAATCACATCACAAAAAGGCACATGCCCTGTGCTCCTACCCACTGTGCCCTGAGGACCAAGCATTTCCTGTGCAAAAAAAACATTGCCACTACCCCCAGGTTGTGTGAACTACCCCTCCTAACTCAACACCAAAACAGCAAACCTTATTCCCCATGTCCTATATTCTTGCTGTATTCATAACATAATAAATTAAATGAAGAAAATCCTTCCACGGCTACTTACCGGTCGGACCTCTCCGGTAGTGTTGGTGTACTGGCGAGCCAGGCCAAAGTCTAACATAAAGCACTTTCTATAGGTGGAGGGGAGTCGACCCATGGCAAAGTTAGACTGGGAAAAAAACAACAGAAAAACAGAGTTGAGTCGAGGACATCACAGGCATGTCAACAAGTGAAGCCCAAAGCAGTGTATAGACATGACCCTAGCTCACACCCTCTCTCTCGCGCAATCTCTCTCACACACACACACACACACACACACACACACACACACACACACACACACACACACACACACACACACCTCTCTCTATCTCACACCCACTCTTTCTATCTCACATCTTTGCTCTTTCTCTCACCCACCCCTCTCTATCTCTGACATGTAAAGTGCCCCCTACAGGCTTGATGGCTTAGTGCAGGAATCCCCCAGAGTCAATGGCCTCTATGAACTCTAGAATAGATTAAATAGTCTTACAATGCATTATAACCACACATCACAATGCCTTATACCTGCAAGCTTTAGGTAAAGTGCTACAGAGAGGGCCACCTACAGGCTTGATGTCTCTGTGCAGGAAGCCCACAGAGTGGATTGCCTCTATGGACTCCAGGATCTGTTTGCCCAGGCGTAGCGTGGTGCTCATGGTGAAAGTGCCACGAGGTTGACTCCTCCTCAGGTCCGCTAGGTTTCTCCCCTGCTGGGGTGGAGAGAAGGGGGAGGGAAAGAGGGGGAAGGTGGGGGGAGAGAGTGAGATGGAGGGGTCAGAGGGAGGGAGGGTAGAGAGAGATGAGAGAAAACAGGGGGAGGGAGAGGGGGGACAGAGAGAGGGAGAGCGGGGAGATAGAGGGAGAGAAATATTTTTCATTCATTTTTTTCTACTTAGTTGTAGCCTTGGCTACGATTCTCTCTACCTAAAGCAATTGTATCAGACTGTTCTGATAAATGGTTACCTGAAGTTGCATGACCACATAGTTAAACTTCTCGTTCCTTCCACATCCAATGAATTTACAGACATGATTTTTTCCTGTGACAGAAGTGAGAGGTTAGTGTAAATGTGATTATACAGTCATAATAAAATGAGCTATCTACGAATCTACTTGTACCATCACAGTTAAACAACTGATTCAGTTGGATGTTTAAGATTACGATGACTTTCTTTTAGCATCTGTTTTTGGGACAACAGACCAGAACAAGCAAAGCTGACAGACACAGAAATACCCCAAAATAAATACTGCCTAAGAGATCGACGATGTGAAACACTCACTGCCAAAATATAATTTTGCACAAAGCAGTATAAACCCCAGTGCAGCAGACATGTCAACTGATTGACTCCCTAACTCATCAAACCCCAGAAAAGAACAAACAATCACCACACCTACAACCTTGCCTATCACACTGATCAAATGGCTAGACAGTCAGATGTCACATCAGACCATAGCCAGACAACTTAATTAACCTTGCCATGCTTATTCATGTACAAGGTGATGTTGTCATTGATTGATCATGTCCTTAGTGAACCCAATCTGTCCCCGGTATCTGCCTGCCCTGCCCTTACCTTGCAGTTTCTTTTTCATAACAGTAAAGTGGAATTTCATCACAAAGGGTGACATGTAGTGCAGGAGAAGAGAAAGTGGCAAAGGTCACAGGGATTGAACCTACAACCTTTGAGGTTCTAATACATGCTTGTATTAGTGGCGTTACCACTTAACCACACAGACACACAGCTGTACGTGTGATTGTGTGTTACTGCTTAAACACATAGGCCCTTACCTTGCAGTTTTTTGAGGACAGCCACCTCCATCTTGAGGACCTGTTTAGGCTGCTGGGCTGACTCTACCTTGAGAGCCACATTCTCCCTGGTCAGCAGGTCCAACGCCTCGTAGATCTCCCCGAAACCTCCCCCGCCAATTTTCTTCAGCTGGGAATGGTGGCAGAGGAGAAACAAGGGTGGAATAAACACAGTAGAAAAGTCAGGATTGTGGATGCCTGCTTCTTACTGTTTGCTGCCTGTTCTTTAAAGTGAACATTTAGAAAATGCTAGTTCTCCACTAACCTGGTCCCAGATCGGTTGGTGTTGTCTTGCCAATTTCTATGGTCATTATCACGCCTAACAATGACCATATCATTTGGCAAGACAGCACCAACAGATCTGTGACCAGGCTAGTTCTCATCAGGTGAAGGAACATTCTAAATCAGGGACTCTCAACTCTTGCATTATGTGTTTCATTTTAATCAATTGCTTAATTATTCCACCAGTCACTCAATTACATGGTCAAAATGTCTCTGAAGATAAAACCAAACTCACCACTTTCCATCGGTCCTTTACCAAGCAGTTTGGGGGCAGGATGTCCACCTGCTCCCCCGCTCCGTTCATGTTTTCGTCGGGCTGGGCGGCCGTCCCTACGCACTGCATTGGCCGGCCAGACAGAGACACAGCAGCTCCCAACTTGATTCAGCCATTTACCTGTGAAGAAGAACACAGTAATGTAAGCTACAACATACACAAATAGAGTATACAACACATACATTATGAATAAAAAAAGTATTCTCTAAACTGACTAACTCATTTTAAAACAACAAGGTACAAGCTTGACAATACAATGAGGCCACAAAACCAATATGTCAGGAATTTAACCTCAGCCTTCAGATTTAGCCTCGGTCTCATGGTAAACTGTCGACATGTCACTAACGTCTCTGAACCACAAATATGTCTATGTGGTCATAAGTAAACAATTTGGCCCAATGGACAGCACCGCTATCCGTGCTTAACAAAAATTCAGCACCACAGACAGCACCACTATCCTCGCTTAACAACAATTCAGCACCACGGAAAGCACTGCGACCCGTGTTTAAAACAAATGTGTTGGTCACAGATTCAGCACTAGGGACAACAACAGTTAGCGCTAAAATATTAGATAGATTGCATGCAATTTTGCTACAAATGGAATCCATAGGCATAGGTGTGACTGAAGCTGTCTTTTCAGCACATTGGACAGCACCACTCATTACAGCAACGTGCTGGCCAAGGACAGCGCCGCAGCACCCCTCATTTAACACACTTGCTGGCATTCTCTAGGCCAGTGTTTCCCCACTCCTCAAATACACTTTTTTGTTGTAGCCCCAGACAGGCACACCTGATTCAACTAATCATCAAGCACTCAATGAGTTGAATTAAGTGGGTTTGTCCAGGGCAACTACAGAAATGTGTGCTGTTTGGGGTACTAGAGGACTGTAGTTAGGAAACACTGCTTTAGGCTTGCGCTGCCTGCCAGACAGCATACCTACAGGTAACTGCTAAAATCAAGGAAACACCAACATAAAGTGTTTTAATAGGGTGTTGGGCCACCACAAACCAGAACAGCTTAAATGCACCTTGGCATAGATTCTACAAGTGTCTGAAACTCTATTGGAGAGATGCAACAATTTTTCCACAAGAAATTACATAATTGATTGTTTTGTTGATGGTGGTGGACAGTGCTATATCAGGCACTGCTCCAGAATCTCCCACAAGTGTTCAATTGGGTTGAGATCTGGTGAGATAAACACACACACACACACACACACCCTTTAAACCCCTTATGCTCCTTTGAGTCCCCTCTGTCAAAGTCACTGAGATCTCTTCTAGTCATGGTAGCCAAAATAATGGACAACTGGGCATTTTTATACATGACCCTCAGCATAGAATGTTAATTGCTTAAATATCTCAGTAACCACACCTGTGTCGAAGCACCTGATTTCAATATAACTTATATCCCTCATTTACGCAAGTTTCCTTTATTTTGTCAGTTACCTGTATTAGAACGGCTGGGCTAAAAGCATTCCCAAATCAAATGCAGAAGCAGGAGAGAACATCCTGAGCCTTACACTAGTGTGGAAGCTTCCCACTGCCCTAGACAGTTCATGTGCTGAAGGTACACTCAATGCAACAATGCAAAGTAATAAAGCAATGTTCAAGTTAATTAACTCTGTCATGCAATTACCTCAAGGTTCAATAATGTCAATTTACACTTGGGTGATTCAAGTTAAGTACACCTGCATTGGGGACTTTGGATTGAACAACTCCAATACCACACACCCAGTGTTGGCAAAACACTTTTAGTAGGCCAATATTTAAACCATGTCTTTATATTCTTCCAAATCTATAACGAACCCCATCACAAAAAATAGACTGGTCAATTGCAACACCCAAAATCCATTATCATAGTAGGCTACTAAGAAAACCCTGTGATAATTTTCAAGTATGTAACTAGGCTACATTTTACAGCTACATTTATATTTAGAATTAGGAAAAGGGTGTAACATTTTAGTAGGCCACTGCACTGTCTAATGTTGGGCCTATGAATTACTTGTAATTTGCGCTCTCACCTTACTGCTACAATCACAGGGTGGGAAACGTTCTGTTTCCAATAGGCTTTCCTTAGATATCATTCCATAAGACACAACCTCTCCTCCATCGCAACTAACAGAAGTCCCCAGGCCCATAAGCTCTACTATCATTCTCCTCCTACTGTTACATTTTCTCCGCACTGCAGTTCCGGCGCTCTCTCAACGGGTAGGGAGGGTTACCATCCAAGCGGCAGGCGGTGCGCACAGCCCATACAGAGTTCTAATTCTAGGATTGACGTTTTCTAAGTATCAACATTCACCATCGCCCTGCGCCCCTGGCCCAATGGACAGGTTGTGTACCTTTACTCCGCCCCTAAAACATATTTCAGGAATCACCCATTGGATCAATATCAGTCAATCAGCCGGTAAGCCGCGAGTTGCACTTTGGGAAATGTCGTTTATAGTCGGGAAAGCCGATGCAAAGGGACCCGACTAGATGCTTGTAAAAGACTACACCTCCTGTGTGAGCGACTCAAATCACTGACGTAAGTCTGCATTATGATGCTTCATTCTAAATTATTCATGATTCTTGTTATATAGATGTAAAAAATACTAATTGTTATGTTCAAGCTCCTTACGTCATCTGGCATCATTGCCAATAACTGTGTTGTGGACAGACACCGTGATCTATTCCAGATTGCTTTATTCTCGAGAAACAGCGCATCGAGGTGGCGTTGCTCTCCCAAGTTATCATACCAAAGCGAGCGACCTTGTATTCAGCATCATTATTGACAAAGTGCCAATGCCTTGGATGTTCTTTATGTCCGCAAGATCATCTACATCAATTCAACAAAGAGCAAAACATTGTATCCAGACCTGATTTTCTGACATCGTTGTAGGGTCTCGGTTCGCGAGGCATTTGAGAGGTGCATCAGTCCTTGTGCGAGGTCGTGTTAATGACATATGTGTCGGTTATCGTTGCACCATTCTCCATCCTCCCCGTTATACGCCTCTACGCCTCTGAATCAGCATCACTGAGATTCTCCCATTACGCAACGCGCGCAGTCTTGCATGACCATGGATGGTTGTTGCGTGGTAACGTGAGGAGCGCACGGCGCTCGATAAGCGCCTGTTGAGAAATTATGTATTGTGTGAAATGTGCCAGAAATAGCAGATTCAGTAGCAGCACCAAACTAACAGTGTGTCTGTAGGATCTTAGGCAAATGCAAAATGCACTAGTGCACAATGGTTTCACTGAGTCACTAACCATGACCTCCTTTGTGTAGATTAATTTTACACGCAAGAGGGCACTGTTTCTCCACAGATAAATTCCAGTTCTCATTCGTGCGTTTAACCTTGACGTTTGGCCCTCATAACCGAAGCGCCTCTGCCTATATGCAGATTACAGACTTTTGTTTTTGGAGGGGGTACTCAATTTACTGTTGAGTGTTAGAAAGGTAGAATAAACAAGGTGCAATTTCGACATTTGGTAGTGCATCAGCAGTTTTCCACTTGTTATGTCAGTCTGATAGTCACTCAAATCTAAACCGTGTAGTTGGCCCAATCATCAACAACCAGACACATACAGTAGGGCATGTGCCCGGGTCCTTGAACTCCAGCGGGGCAGTCATTGATTTTGCTAGTCACACTCATTCAGATATCATGAACCTGGCATAAGTCATGGCAAAATGTGTAGAATTGCAGGAAATTAGCTTTACAACTGCCAAAGTTTCTTACCACCAGATGGGAAAAATATGTAGAATTGGCAGATATTACCTTTGAAACTACAGCATTTTACATTTTTGCTCAGCCCCATGGCAGAATGGGTTGAAATGCAACCAATTTACTTTAGCACTAGTTAGGTTTCCATCCAATTGGCAACATATTTTCACGTGAATATTCGAAACTCCGCATAAAAACAATATGCACATTTTCCCACCAGAGATGGACTTGTTGCAGATAAAAAGCTGTGTGTGATGACGTAGTGCACATAAAAATACTATTTGTGATTAAATTGCCATGTACCAAATAAAAAATACAAATGAAATGAGTGTCCATCATATTTTCATCTGTAACCATATTGATGGGTTACAGACACTAAAAATGATGGGTGGGTATAGCGAATGGATTGGTATTGGCATGTGTGCTCTAGCCAACCGCTTGCAGATACAGTGCTGGTATAGCCGATATGCAGTGGTGTACTTAAGTAAAAAATACTTTGAAGTTGTTTACTTAAGTTGTTTTTTGGGGTATCTGTACTTTACTTTACTATTTATATTTTTGACAACTTTTACTTTTAGTCCATTACATTCCTAAAGAAAATAATGTACTTTTTATTCCTTACATTTGTGTATCACAAAGTACTCGTTACATTTAAAATGCTAAAGCAGGACAGAATTATGGCACCTATCAATATAACGCTTTGTCATAGCTACTGCCTGTGATCTGGCGGACTCACCAAACACAACTACTGTGTTTGTAAATGATGTCTGAGTGTTGGAGTGTTCCCCTTTCTGTCCGTAATTAAAAATAATACGTAAATAGTGCCGTCAGGTTTGCTTAATATAAGGAATTTGATCTATAGCATTTACTTTTACTTAAGTATGACAATTTAGTACTTTTTTCTACCACTGTTCTTAAGTACATTTAAAACCAGATACTTTTAGACTTTTACTCAAGTAGTATTTTACTGGGTAACTTTCACTTTTACTTTAGTCATTTTCTGTTAAGGCATCTTTACTTTTACTCAAGTATGACAATTGCATACTTTTTCCACCACACAACATCACAATAATTTCCAAACTCTATTAACAGCACTGATACAGCACTGATGAAGGTTTAGAAGCCAAAATGTATGCTCCTATTTTTAAGCACCTTGCACTTTTACCCTTAGGAATTCTTGCGACCATGGTTTAAAATTAAGTATATTATTTTTGTATTTCTGCCTCATTCCTTGTCATGAATTTAGTGCAAGTACCTTTTGAACTCTATTAACACACATTCCTCCCTTCGACAAACATGCCAGTGAAGAGAGGATGAATACCAGTTTGATACGGCCTGGAACTTGCGACATCCAGAGTTTTAATTTTAGATAAAGATTTCAAAGATTTTCACAAAACAGAAATCACCATGACCCAACACATTTTCAAGTACTATGGTAACAATTGCCAGCAGAAATGACATCACATATTACTTCTGAAAGTAACCAATGTCAACATTCACTTGCCACACCTTGGATGAAAATGGATAAAAGTGTGCCATTGACTTCCTGCACTCTGAAAATGTACTGACTTCCCTGGTATACTACAACTAGAATTATAAACCGGATCATTCAAGCCCTGAATTCAGATTTTTCTGATTGGCTGAAAGTTGTGATATATACAGTAAGACCATATACCATGAGTATGACACAAACTACTTGTTTACTGTTCTAATTACATTGATAACCAGTTTATACAGTAGGGCAAAAAAGTATTTAGTCAGCCACCAATTGTGCAAGTTCTCCCACTTAAAAAGATGAGAGAGGCCTGTAATTTTCATCATAGGTACACTTCAACTATGACAGACAAAATGAGAAAAGAAATCCAGAAAATCACATTGTAGGATTTTTTATGAATTTATTTGCAAATTATGGTGGAAAATAAGTATTTGGTCACCTACAAACAAGCAAGATTTCTGTCTCTCACAGACCTGTAACTTCTTCTTTAAGAGGCTCCTCTTAAAGAATGACCAGCATGGTCAAATAATAATAATCACAGGCAGAACAGTTGAAACTGGAGCAGCAGCACGGCCAGGTGGACTGGGGACAGCAAGGAGTCATCATGCCAGGTAGTCCTGGGGCATGGTCCTAGGGCTCAGGTCCTCTGAGAGAGATAAATAAAGAGAGAAAGAGAGAATTAGAGAGAGCATACTTAAATTCACACAGGACACCGGATAGGACAGGAGAAGTACTCCAGATATAACAAACTGACCCTAGCCCCCCGACACAAACTACTGCAGCATAAATACTGGAGGCTGAGACAGGAGGGGTCAGGAGACACTGTGGCCCCATCCGATGATACCCCCGGACAGAGCCAAACAGGAAGGATATAACCCCACCCACTTTGCCAAAGTACAGCCCCCACACCACTAGAGGGATATCTTCAACCACCAACTTACCATCCTGAGACAAGGCCGAGTATAGCCCACAAAGATCTCCGCCACGGCACAACCCAAGGGGCGGTGCCAACCCAGACAGGAAGATCACATCAGTGACTCAACCCACTCAAGTGACGCACCACTCCCAGGGACGGCATGAAAGAGCACCAGCAAGCCAGTGACTCAGCCCCTGTAATAGGGTTAGAGGCAGAGAATCCCAGTGGAAAGAGGGGAACCGGCCAGGCAGAGACAGCAAGGGCGGTTCGTTGCTCCAGAGCCTTTCCGTTCACCTTCACACTCCTGGGCCAGAATACACTCAATCATAAGACCCACTGAAGAGATGAGTCTTCAGTAAAGACTTAAAGGTTGAGACCGAGTTTGCGTCTCTCACATGGGTAGGCAGACCATTCCATAAAAATTGAGCTCTATAGGAGAAAGCCCTGCCTCCAGCTGTTTGCTTAGAAATTCTAGGGACAATTAGGAGGCCTGCGTCTTGTGTATGTGTAGGTATGTACGGCAGGACCAAATTGTCCTATTGCGGGTTAACATGTCAGGAGGAGTTGTCGCTCATCATAATTGAATCTCGGCTAGCTAGCTACATGCATATGATTTGTTTCGCAACGCAACATTGAACATACAATTAACGACGGGGTCAAAACATGACAAAATACCTAATGAACAGCCTGGTTGGGTCGCAACTTTAGAATGCAAAACTTTTCCGATGCGGTAATGGCTGTGAGTGGCCATCGGTGTGAGAGCTCACCCAAGAGTTATTGGCAGCCTAACATTGAGAACAAAAAGCACGGGGGTGCCATTTTAGCTGGCAAAGATGTGAGTTAGACGTCCCATTCTCTACCAAAAAAGAGGCAAGCACTTCCAAATCGAGTTTGGAAGCACTGTCATCAACCAGTGCCAAGACCATGGACAGTTCCTCCCTTCCTGTGCCATCAACGGAAACGTCACTATTAACTTCACCAACTAGCTTGGTTGGCTCGGACTTGCCAACCATCATAGTTGTAGCTTTTGTAGGCCTATGAAATATTTACAAATGTGCTCTTTAACCCATAGGAGTTGAAATGTCATCTGTGTATCTGTTGGGGTGGTTTTCGAATTAGATTGGGTCCAGGGTGTCTGGGATCAAATCAAATCCAATTTGATTTGTCACATGCACAGAATACAACAGTGAAATGCTTACTTTCAAGCCCTTAACCAACAATGCTTTAAGAAGTTTTAAGAAAAACAAGTGTTCAGTAAAAAAAATAGATAAGTAAAAAATATAAAATAAAAGTAACAAATAATTAACAAATAGTTTGTGTCGGGGGGCTAGGGTCAGTTTGTTATATCTGGAGTACTTCTCCTGTCTTTCCAGTGTCCTGTGTGAATTTAAGTATGCGCTCTCTAATTCTCTCTTTCTCTCTTTCTTTCTCTCTCGCTCTTAGAGGACCTGAGCCCTAGGACCATGTCTCAGGACTACCTGGCATGATGACTCCTTGCTGTCCCCAGTTCACCTGGCCGTGCTGCTGCTCCAGTTTCAACTGTTCTGCCTGCGGCTATGGAATCCTGACCTGTTCACCGGACGTGCTACCTGTCCCAGACCTGCTGTTTTCAACTCTCTAGAGACAGCAGGAGCGGTAGAGATACTCTTAATGATCGGCTATGAAAAGCCAACTGACATTTACTCCTGAGGTGCTGACTTGCTGCACCCTCGACAACTACTGCGATTATTATTATTTGATCATGCTGGTCATTTATGAACATTTGAACATCTTGGCCATGTTCTGTTATATTCTCCACCCAGCACAGCCAGAAGAGGACTGGCCACCCATCATAGCCTGGTTCCTCTCTAGGTTTCTTCCTAGGTTTTGGCCTTTCTAGGGAGTTTTTTCCTAGCCACCATGCTTCTACTACACCTGCACTGCTTGCTGTTTGGAGTTTTAGGCTGGGTTTCTGTACAGCACTTTGAGATATCAGCTGATGTACGAAGGGCTATATAAATACATTTGATTTGATTAGATTTGAATTAAACAGCAGCAGTAAAATAACGATAGTGAGGCTATATACAGCGGGTACCGGTACAAAGTCAATGTGCGGGGGCACCGGTTAGTCGAGGTAATTGAGATAATATGTACATGTAGGTAGAGTTAAAGTGACTATACATAGATTATAAACAGAGAGTAGCAGCACCGTAAAATAGAGGTCTAGGTAGCCCTTTGATGTTCAGGAGTCTTATGGCTGTTAAGCTGTTAAGCTGTTAAGAAGCCTTTTGGACCTAGACTTGGTGCTCCGGTACCACTTGCCGTGCGGCAGCAGAGAGACTAGTCTATGACTAGGGTGGCTGGAGTCTTTGACAATTTTTAGGACCTTCCTCTGACACCGCCTGGTATAGAGGTCCTGGATTGCAGGAAGCTTGGCCCCAGTGATGTACTGGGCGCACTATCCTCTGTAGAGCCTTGCGGTCAGAGGCCGAGCAGTTGCCATACCAGGCAGTGATGCAACCTCTTGATGGTGCAGCTGTAGAACCTTTTGAGGATCTGAAGACCCATGCTAAATCTTTTCAATCTCCTGAGGGGTAATAGGCTTTGTCGTGCCCTCTTCACAACTGTCTTAGTGTGTTTGGATGATGGTGTTGATGTGAGCCATGACCAGCCTTTCAAAGCATTTCTTGGCTACAGATGTGAGTGCTACCCTGGGATGATGGTGTTGATGTGAGCCATGACCAACCTTTCAAAGCATTTCTTGGCTACAGATGTGAGTGCTATCCTGGGATGATGGTGTTGATGTGAGCCATGACCAGACTTTCAAAGCATTTCATGGCTACAGATGTGAGTGCTATGGGGCAATAGTCATTTTTACAGGTTCCGTTGGCGTTCTTGGGCACAGGGCAAGGGTTCTTGGGCAAGGGTTCATCCACAAGTTTGCCTTTAAGTGCTTGGTATGAGTCTATACCATTCTAAAGTAATACTCCTTTCTCACAGTACACTCTGAATTACAGCATGCATGCATACCCAAATATTACATGAAACAATCAAATCTCTTTATCTCCCTCTGTTAATGTAAAGCCAATTCATTCCAATATTTCTAGAGTAAAGAGCAATGCCAGTGGTCCAGTCACAGCTGAGAGCAGAACACTTATTAGATGTGGCTGTTTTATGGGGTATTCTGTGTAGATTGATGAGGGGGAAAAACGATTGAATACATTTTAGAACAAGGCTGTAACGTAACAAAATGCGGAAAAAGCCAGGGGTCTCAATACTTTCCCAATGCACTGTATACTGTATCTATGTACTGCCCACTCACTATGTACACTCACTATGTACACTCACTATGTACACTCACTATGTACACTCACAAACTACTGCAACAATTACATATATTTATTACTCATTTAACCATTTAGAGAGTTTAAAAAGTCTCTCAAACAGAATTGAACTGGGTGCACTGACTAGAGCGTTTATATTATAGAGTATGTGCAGCTGCCTGAACGTTCACCATCCCTAATTTCACAATACAGCTTTTATTCCACTCAAATAGGCATGATCTCTTTCACATTTGTCCTGTCAATTGTCGAAAAAGTTAAAGCTACAATCTTTAGTTGCTACATCAATTTTTGGACATATAAATTGAATAAACGGCATTGATTCTTCAACAATATAAATTATAAATGCCTAATGAGCTTAGTTAAAATATAAGCTTATTATACTCTGTTTGTAAACAAAGTAATTATAAACAAACACTGTATAGCCTCAAAACAGGGTTATCACTGGAATTTTGATATTATGGATGGTCAGTCATTACATACATAGCTCACACTTTGAATTTGAGACTCCCTGGTTTTCAGTTGGAACTAAGAAGATTGACTGAAGGGGGAAAGAGTTGAATTCACACCATATTGCTTTTCCCTTTCCAGCCATGACAAATCAGTGATCCCCGACAAGAGTAATTGAAGACTATTGGGACACAGCCTTGCACTTGATGTCATTCCAAGTCAATGAAGGCTTCAGGAGACCTTTGTAGAGAGTACAGATGAGTAGCATGTATGGACAGGATTGTTTTGATTCGTTTTTGAGCAGGCTGTTGTGGTTGTGTGAGTGTTTGTGTGTGTGTGTGTGTGTGTGTGTGTGCGAGTGTACAGATATTCGGGGGTCTGGTGTGGATCCTGGTGGCATCCACCCATGTAAAGCCAGGGAACCCACAGGGCTGTTTGTGTCGTTGTTCTGCTTCATTATGACCTTCCTCTGGCTCGTCATCTTCGCCGCCAGAGGACACAAAAACAAGGGCGGATGGGCGGCAGCGGTCATTGTTAGCCAGAAATTATTTTTGATAATGATATAAAAATGGTTGCATTGGGCCTTTAAAGAACTCATCATCCTGTTGTTTATTTTTGTTTTTGTATATGCAATATTGTCACATACTGTAGTCCATTGGTGATATATGTATGTCTGTAATTCCTTTTTTTAAAGTACACTTGACTAACCAAACAGCCACTGTCTGGGCACCCCATCTTTTACCATCACTTTACATACCAGTTCACATTTTTACCAATGATATATGTTTTATAACTATTGCACAATTCATTTTGTCAAGGCTATTGAATGTTTAATGTGATATGGTACAAAACGAGTGTAAGGTATAGTCTTGCAACTGAAATTACTCTTTAGTTTAACAATTCTTTATATGATATTCATTAGACTGCATAAAAAAACTATTTCAACATGCCATGCTCTCTGACTAGTTTTGTTAAATATGCTTAATTATCTTGATTGCATTTATATGATGTTGGTCAATTGTGTTATAAGTCATACTTGTGCTAAGTGTCTGCTCAGCTAGCACTACAGAAACTCAATCAGAGAATGGATATAGATCCCACTGTTTACAATAAGTGTGACATATCTGCTTTTAGTCACATGTACTACCTATAGAAAGCAACCTAGTCCCTCTGATGATACAGCTATTGTAATTCTTTACAATACATCTACAGATTTTCCATGAAAGCCAAGGAACTTGAGCTATAAGATAATTCAATAGAGACATTTACGTTGTTTTTTTCCATATCACTCATGACCAAAGAAATGATCCTGTCTGTATCTACAAATAAAGACAAACAATAATGAGAAGCCTGAATATCAGATATACTAGTAGTAACACCCCCAGGTGGTGGAGAGGTCACATGACACAATGCACCTGTCCTGTGTAGGGTTGCAAATGGAAGGTATATTACCAGTAAACTACCAGAATTGTGGTAACGTTCACGGTTTATTAGGAATTTATAAGGTGACATCTACTGGCCTTATTTGGGTGCTTCAGATTATCACAGGTGTCTGTAATCATATCTGGTTCTCTGTGGCCTTATCACATTTAAAATATGAAATAATTAAATAAGACGATTTAAAATGATACATAGAGCATTTCATATCATTCTGTACGTAAATCCGAAACACCCCATTTAGGTGTTACGTATGTTACGTTTGTAGGATGGTTGGTCGGGGTGGATGGGTGAGCATTAGTGAGTTAGCTAAATTCGTAACATATCATACGTTTTGCAAATTAGTAAGCTATCATACCTTCTGCAAATTCATAACATATTGTACATTTTTCAAATTCGTAACATACAATATGAATTCTAATTAGTAACATATCATACGAAATTGGTGAAGGACACCCAAAAATGAATACATACCATATGAAACCTAACATATCATACTGATTGGGGTGTCTCGGATTTGATGTTTGAAATGAATTATGCCTACTCAAATGTGTCTACTTTCAGCACCATGAGCGGTCCTTTTCCGATTTATTTGTGCCACGGCTGCCGCTTCCATTTTCAGGACCACAATGTAAATGACTCAAATTTGGCTTTTTGTGAGGTCAAGAACTCTGATAAATACATCATGTGCAATAAACATGTTTTTAAAGCTATCAAAGTTGACCTCCGGTCCTCATCTTCACGCTCTTTATCTCAAACTGAATAGAACATAGGCTATAGGCTAGTCCGCATGCAAGATTTACTGGACTAGGCCTAATAGTCCAAAAATAGGCCACCAATCCCGTAGAGATTAAACGTGTAAAAGAGTAGTGTACAGAAGAAGAATAGAAAAGTATGACGAAGATGTAAAGTCCCACCCAATTACCAAAGTCACCATAGATTTTTCTGTAAATTACTGGTAGCTTTGCAACCCTAGTCCTGTGCTACCCTACATTTTCAGCTGAAAGAGTTTACTACTTTGCTTGAATCCTACTATAATATCCACCACCAAGTTCAAGGCAAATTCAAAATCGCATGAATAGAACATTATTGAAATGCCTGTCCGGCTTAAGACAGATGGCACTATTGGTAGGATCTCTTCTTTGGAGAACTTCTCATGTGTGAATTAATGCTTCTTCATACTTCAAACCAAGAGACTCCCTGCCACACACACACAGAATTATTTATAATTTATAAATTGACTACAGGGGCCATTAAAAGAGAATAATTATACACATTAACAGAGTCAGATTATAGTCAAGGAGAGATAACATGGAAAGAGTACGGTAAAGTATGGCAGAACTTAATACTTTGTGTTTACCAAGTCATTCACTGTTAAAAGCACTAGTTCTTTGAAGCCATTTTCTTGGTGCATTGTTACCACTGAGTTTCGTTTTCATGTTTGTAAAATGTGGCGAATATGTTAGAAGTGGTGTCATGTACTGTCATGTTGTGTCTTGTCTCTGTCCTTTCCCTTCACCCTGTCTCCCTCTGCTGGTCGTTGTTAGGTTACCTTTTCTCCCCCTCTTTCCCCCAGCTGTGCCTTGTCTCCTCCTAACCACCTCGTCACCCCTTTTCCCACCTGTTCCCTTTTTCCCTCTGATTAGTCCCCTATATCTCTCTCTGTTTTTGTTCCTGTCCTTGTCGGATTCTTGTTTGTTGTGTTTCATGCCTGAACCAGACTGTCGTCATGTTTGCTGTAACCTTGTCTTGTCCTGTCGGAATCTGCCGGTCCGTCTGAGCCTACCTATGTTTGGTAATTAAAGAAGCTCTGTTTAAGTTAATTCGCTTTTGGGTCCTCATTCACGCACCGTAACAGAAGAATCCGACCAAGAATGGACCCAGCGACTTCGGATCCTCTCCACTCAGCCGTCGGGATCCAGGGAGCGATGCTAGGCAGACACGAGCAGGAAGTGTCTGCTGCTCGACATGCCGTTGAGACCCTGGCCACCCAAGTCTCCAACCTCACAGAACAGGTTCACCATCTCCGCCTCGATCCACCGGCCACTTCCAGGGCTTTCGAATCTCCGGAGCCCAGAATCAATAACCCGCCGTGTTACTCTGGGGAGCCCACTGAATGCCGCTCGTTCCTCACCCAGTGTGATATTGTGTTTTCTCTCCAGCCCAACACTTACTCCAGGAGCACTGCTCGTGTCGCCTACGTCATATCTCTCCTTATTGGACGGGCTCGTGAGTGGGGCACGGCAATCTGGGAGGCAAGGGCTGAGTGTACTAACCAGTATCAGGACTTTAAGGGAGAGATGATACGGGTTTTTGATCGATCTGTTTTTGGGGAGGAGGCTTCCAGGGCCCTGTCTTCCGTATGTCAAGGCAATCGATCCATAACAGACTACTCTATTGAGTTTCGCACTCTTGCTGTCTCCAGTGGCTGGAACGAGCCGGCCTTGCTCGCTCGTCTTCTGGAGGGTCTCCGCGCAGAGGTAAAGGATGAGATTCTCTCCCGGGAGGTTCCTTCCAGCGTGGATTCCTTGATTGAACTCGCTATTCGCATTGAGCGACGGGTTGATCTTCGTCACCGAGCTCGTGGAAAGGAGCTCGCGCTCTCCGTCGCCCCCCTCTCCGCATCACTACCATCTTCCTCTGCCGGCTCGGGTGCTGAGCCCATGCAGCTGGGAGGTATCCGCATCTCGACTAAGGAGAGGGAACGGAGAATCACCAACCGCCTCTGTCTCTATTGCGGTTCCGCTGGTCATTTTGTCACTTCATGTCCAGTAAAAGGCCAGAGCTCGTCAGTAAGCGGAGGGCTACTGGTGAGCGCTACTACTCCTGTCTCTCCTTCAAGATCCTGCACTACCTTGTCGGTCCATCTACGCTGGACCGGTTCGTCAGCTTCCTGCAGTGCCTTAATAGACTCTGGGGCGGAGGGCTGTTTTATGGACGAGACCTGGGCTCGGGAACATGACATTCCTCTCAGACAGTTAAAGGAGCCCACGGCCTTGTTCGCCCTGGATGGTAGTCCTCTCCCCAGGATTCAGCGTGAGACGCTACCTTTAACCCTCACTGTTTCTGGTAATCATAGTGAAACCATTTCTTTTTTAATTTTTCGTTCACCTTTTACACCTGTTGTTTTGGGCCATCCCTGGCTAGTTTGTCATAATCCTTCCATTAATTGGTCTAGTAATTCTATCCTCTCCTGGAACGTCTCTTGTCATGTGAAATGTTTAATGTCTGCTATCCCTCTTCCGGGAACCACCCCCCCCCGGGGTAGACTATACTCTCTGTCGGCTCCCGAACGTAAGGCTCTCGAAGATTATTTGTCTGTAGCTCTTGACGCCGGTACCATAGTCCCCTCCTCCTCTCCCGCCGGAGCGGGGGTTTTTTTTGTCAAGAAGAAGGACGGGTCTCTGCGCCCCTGCATAGATTATCGAGGGCTGAATGACATAACAGTGAAGAATCGTTATCCGCTTCCTCTTATGTCTTCAGCCTTCGAGATCCTGTAGGGAGCCAGGTTTTTTACTAAGTTGGACCTTCGTAACGCTTACCATCTCGTGCGCATCAGGGAGGGGGACGAGTGGAAGACGGCGTTTAACACTCCGTTAGGGCACTTTGAATACCGGGTTCTTCCTTTCGGCCTCGCTAACGCTCCAGCTGTCTTTCAGGCATTAGTCAATGATGTCCTGAGAGACATGCTGAACATCTTTGTTTTCGTTTACCTTGACGATATCCTGATTTTTTCACCGTCACTCCAGATTCATGTTCAGCACTTTCGACGTGTCCTCCAGCGCCTTTTAGAAAATTGTCTTTTTGTGAAGGCTGAGAAGTGCACTTTTCATGCCTCCTCCGTCACATTTCTCGGTTCTGTTATTTCCGCTGAAGGCATTAAGATGGATCCCGCTAAGGTCCAAGCTGTCATTGATTGGCCCGTCCCTAAGTCACGCGTCGAGCTGCAGCGCTTTCTCGGCTTCGCGAACTTCTATTGTCGTTTCATCCGTAATTTCGGTCAGGTGGCAGCTCCTCTCACAGCCCTTACTTCTGTCAAGACGTGCTTTAAGTGGTCCGTTTCCGCCCAGGGAGCTTTTGATCTCCTCAAGAATCGTTTTACATCCGCTCCTATCCTTGTTACACCTGACGTCTCTAGACAGTTCGTTGTCGAGGTTGACGCGTCAGAGGTGGGCGTGGGAGCCATTCTTTCTCAGCGCTCCCTCTCTGACGACAAGGTCCACCCATGCGCGTATTTTTCTCATCGCCTGTCGCCGTCGGAACGTAACTATGATGTGGGTAACCGCGAACTGCTCGCCATCCGGTTAGCCCTAGGCGAATGGCGACAGTGGTTGGAGGGGGCGACCGTTCCTTTTGTCGTTTGGACTGACCATAGGAACCTTGAGTACATCCGTTCTGCCAAACGACTTAATGCGCGTCAGGCGCGTTGGGCGCTGTTTTTCGCTCGTTTCGAGTTCGTGATTTCTTATCGTCCGGGCTCTAAGAACACCAAGCCTGATGCTTTGTCTCGTCTCTTCAGTTCTTCAGTAGCCTCCACTGACCCCGAGGGGATTCTCCCTGAGGGGCGTGTTGTCGGGTTGACTGTCTGGGGAATTGAGAGGCAGGTAAAACAAGCGCTCACTCACACTCCGTCGCCGCGCGCTTGTCCTAGGAACCTTCTTTTCGTTCCCGTTCCTACTCGTCTGGCCGTTCTTCAGTGGGCTCACTCTGCCAAGTTAGCCGGCCACCCTGGCGTTCGGGGTACGCTTGCTTCCATTCGCCAGCGTTTTTGGTGGCCCACCCGGGAGCATGACACGCGTCGTTTCGTGGCTGCTTGTTCGGTCTGCGCGCAGACTAAGTCCGGTAACTCTCCTCCTGCCGGCCGTCTCAGGCCGCTTCCTATTCCCTCTCGACCGTGGTCTCACATCGCCTTAGATTTTGTCACCGGACTGCCTTCGTCAGCGGGGAAGACTGTTATTCTTACGGTTGTCGATAGGTTCTCTAAGGCGGCTCATTTCATTCCCCTTGCTAAGCTTCCTTCTGCTAAAGAGACGGCACAAATCATCATCGAGAATGTTTTCAGAATTCATGGCCTTCCGTCAGACGTCGTTTCGGACAGAGGTCCGCAATTCACGTCTCAATTTTGGAGGGAGTTTTGACGTTTGATTGGGGCTTCCGTCAGTCTCTCTTCCGGCTTTCACCCCCAGTCTAACGGTCAAGCAGAACGGGCCAATCAGACTATTGGTCGCATCTTACGCAGTCTTTCTTTTCGTAACCCTGCGTCTTGGTCAGAACAGCTCCCCTGGGCAGAATACGCCCACAACTCGCTTCCTTCGTCTGCGACCGGGCTATCTCCTTTTCAGAGTAGCCTCGGGTACCAGCCTCCGCTGTTCTCATCTCAGTTCGCCGAGTCCAGCGTCCCCTCCGCTCAGGCTTTTGTCCAACGTTGCGAGCGCACCTGGAAGAGGGTCAGGTCTGCACTTTGCCGTTATAGGACGCAGACTGTGAGGGCTGCTAATAAGCGTAGAACTAAGAGTCCTAGATATTGTCGCGGTCAGAGAGTTTGGCTCTCCACTCAGAACCTTCCCCTTAAGACGGCTTCTCGCAAGTTGACCCCGCGGTTCATTGGTCCGTTCCGTATTTCTCGGGTCATTAATCCTGTCGCAGTTCGACTTCTTCTTCCGCGATACCTTCGTCGCGTCCACCCGGTCTTCCATGTCTCCTGCATCAAGCCCGTCCTTCGCGCCCCCGCTCGTCTTCCCCCCCCCCCCCCATCCTTGTCGAGGGCGCACCCATCTACAGGGTCCGTAGAATTTTGGACATGCGTCCTCGGGGCCGTGGTCACCAGTACCTCGTAGATTGGGAGGGGTACGGTCCTGAGGAGAGGAGTTGGGTTCCCTCTCGGGACGTGCTGGACCGTGCGCTGATCGAGGATTTCCTCCGTTGCCGCCAGGTTTCCTCCTCGAGTGCGCCAGGAGGCGCTCGGTGAGTGGGGGGGTACTGTCATGTACTGTCATGTTGTGTCTTGTCTCTGTCCTTTCCCTTCACCCTGTCTCCCTCTGCTGGTCGTTGTTAGGTTACCTTTTCTCCCCCTCTTTCCCCCAGCTGTGCCTTGTCTCCTCCTAACCACCTCGTCACCCCTTTTCCCACCTGTTCCCTTTTTCCCTCTGATTAGTCCCCTATATCTCTCTCTGTTTTTGTTCCTGTCCTTGTCGGATTCTTGTTTGTTGTGTTTCATGCCTGAACCAGACTGTCGTCATGTTTGCTGTAACCTTGTCTTGTCCTGTCGGAATCTGCCGGTCCGTCTGAGCCTACCTATGTTTGGTAATTAAAGAAGCTCTGTTTAAGTTAATTCGCTTTTGGGTCCTCATTCACGCACCGTAACAAGTGGCATACTGGAAGTGTAGGCCCGAAATCCCTGAAAAGCTAAAACATCAAGAGCCTCCGGAGCGAGCGACAGACAGACGCTGAGGAGAAATGGTATACACAAACAATCACAACTGTGATCTTAGCATGAAATGTCCCGACAGCTCTTTCAAAAGCAATACTTCACAACACAAACCATTTTGGAGAGTTTCAATTTTTAATTAGACAGCTCAGATCTTCAGCAATGTCACATGAACAAGTGATTTTGAAACAACATTATTCTTACAGAGCCTAAAAGATCCACTGGTTGAATTAAACTGTTTAGATGTGAAACTCTTTTGGGAGTATTTCACAACCTTTGGTGAAATACTAAGTCATGATGCTATACATATGCATACAGTAAATGTCTCGGTTTGATGATGTTATTTCCACTGGGGTCCAATCTTACGAGTCGTATGATGCCTGAGAGACAGGCTTCCTTCCTAGTAACACTCTCAACCCAACAACCTGAACCCAGCCAAACATCGCCCCAACCTATCTCAACCGGTCCATAGGGCGGGTCTACTGTTATGGTTGTGTTGTGGTCACCAGATGGTCCTCTTGAGCCCGGCCCAGACAGAGCGTTTCATGCCCTGAGAGGCACGGACGTCGTCCCAGTTGAGCCGCGTGTTGGGGATCTCCTCCTCAGGTTCAGGGTCGGGTCGCACACCCTTCTTAGGGGTGGCCACGATGAGGGGTAGGGGCCCGCGCTCCGGCTGAAACTCTACCACGTGGAGCTGCTTCTTTTCAGCCAGGGACTGGTGGGTCTCCTTCACAGAGAGAAGGGGAGAGGGTTAGTCTAAAGCAGTGTCTGTGTGCGTGTGTTTAGAGCTCGTCTATGTTTTTGCAGGAAGATTTCCTGCGATTGGCCAGAGCCAGCAGGTCTCCCTGACGATGTTGACAACGGCTCACCTGATTAGCCAGTCCGGTGAATAGAGCCCTGGTGATGTTAAGCAGGTTGACGGAGCCCTCTACCTTCGCGTACATGTCCTCTATACCAATCAGCTTACAGATGGTGATGACCGCACGGTGACAGTGTAGTCCGTAACCTAGAGAGAGAGACTAGTCAGACTAGTAGCCAACCTCTATGCCTATCACGGTGTTGTCAATGACTCTTCCATTGCAAACAAATGACATTCACAGAAGCACATACTCATAGACATGAAAAACATGCACGGTTAAGAGTATTAACTGACACCAAACTAATCTCTGATAAGTGATATATTTAGGAGAGGTTGTGCCTACATCGCTTGAGTCTAAGACTGGGGAACAGACACTAACACTAGTGTTGTGAGTGAGGACAAAGGTCTGAGTGGATACTACTCCAAAAGCCAGTGTCACAACTACACTGGAGTTTCATAATCCTTTACACAAGACCCCAACTGCCCCTTAGGCGGTTTACATGACAGGGCGTAAATGAGAGAGAGATGTGTGGGTTCCTTTGTGTGAGTGAATAGATTTGTGACTGTGTCTATGTGAACAGTATCAGAGAGACTGTGTGTGTTTGTGTATAGGGTATGAGAGCAGCATTGTCATGGTATCATTTCTCAGTGCACTGTCAGTTCAACTCTCATCAACTCGTTGCTCTTTTAGGTGGAACACATTCTGTTAGGGGCAGCCCTGAACCCCCTCTACTATACCTTTATGCTGTTTCTTCATGAGTAGGGTAGTCCTCTTGAAAGTGGAATTGATATCATGGTAAACTGTTAAAAACAGAAGAAACAAACCATCAAAGTCAACCCAGCTGTCAGTTCATCCCAGCCTGTCCTGCACTTTACCTCTTGCCAAAAAAAGTGCACTAAGTAGTGAATAGGGGGGCATTTTCTGATTTCTCCTGATTAGGGTTGTAAAACTACCAGTGACTATCGCTAATTTGGTAATTAACAAGTAATCTATGGTAACATTGGTAATTTATACTTGAATAACTACATATATATATTTTTTTACATCTGTCCATGAGTTTCAAGTGGACAGACTAAAAGGTTCAAGAGACAATGTCCTAATTCATGAAAAAAAGCATCTAATCAACAAAGGATTTTTAAAAAATTAACTCTGCAACTCTTCCAATTATTGACTGTTTTTATGTCAAAACATTGACAACAAATACACATTAACATAGTATAGATTATAAAAGTTTGTAAAAACAAATAAAGGATATGTCATGCTGAAACCCTCATACACCAGTGGTATTCACTAAGTTGATGGTTTATATTTAAGATAATGTTTTACAGCTTTGTGATTCATTTTTTTTGCAATCATCTTATTTGATTATTTTATACATTTCATTTTATGTGATAATGTCAGACAGCGGGCCAGAGATAATTACAGACACCTGTGACAATCTGAAGTACCCAAAAAGGCCCCTAAATGCCAGGTGATAAAATACAATAAAAAACTTGAAGGTTACCGATAAACTTTCAAAGTTACCAGTAATATACCCTCTGTTTGCAACCCTACTCCTGATGAACCTTGGATGGTGAGTCAGAGCCTTGAGCAAATGTAACTGTGTGGGTTAGTGACGACAGTCAAAGAGCCAGCCTGTGTTAGACTGGGTCACGAACCCTGGTCACGAACCCATCACCCACAGAACAGAACATTTACAGTAGCTGCTGCAGTAGGTCTGGGCCTGCTAGGAACAGCCTCTTTCAGTGTGTGTGTGTGTGAGAGAGAGAGAGTGAGACACTCACACCGACAAACTTACAACAAGAGAAATATGCCCAAACCCCTAGAGTGAAAACACTTCTCTTTGATCTACCGATTTGTAGCAACAGCTCCTCTGCAGAAAGCCTTTAGCAACATGACTACCGTTGACATAGTTTGATTAGTCTATGCTGACGGAATAGCAAAGATATTATTTTAGCTCGCTCACTTGCAGTACAAGGGTTTGCATAGAACAAGCCTGGTTCGCTGTTCAGACAGTAAGCACAAAAACCATGTTAGCCAGAACAGAACAGACCCTTATTCAACAGCCCTGTGTCTGAATGGGCCAAGAGGAGATGGAGGAGTAAGAAGGATGAGAGAGGAAGCCTCAAACATTCTGATCTCACCCTCAAACTCAATGCACGCAGAGACCCTCCCACAAAAATAGTGACTTACTAGTGTGGTCGTTGTATCTCTCAATGTAGTACAAATAGTGCACTGCTCGGTTCTTTGCCTGTTATGGTAAGAAGACCATTGTCAGTGTATCCACATTTCAACATAGCCACTTCCATTATTGAACACGTACTGTATAACAGGGCTGTCCAACCCTCTTCCTGGAGATCTACAATCCTGTGGGTTTTCAGTACAACCCTCTTCCTGGAGATCTACCATCCTGTGGGTTTTCAGTCCAACCCTCTTCCTGGAGAGCTACCATCCTGTGGGTTTTCAGTCCAACCCTCTCCTGGAGATCTACCATCCTGTGGGTTTCAGTCCAATCCAAATTTAACACACCTGATTCTACTAATTAGCTGCTCAACAAGACCTTAACTAGCTGAATCAGATATGCTAAATTAGGGTTGGACTGAAAATCTACAGGACAGTAGATCTCCATGAAGAGGGTTGGACTGAAAGCCTACAGGACAGTAAATCACCAGGAAGAGGTTTGGACTGAAAACCTACAGGACAGTAGATCTCCAGGAAGAGGGTTGGACTCTAAACCTACAGGACAGTAGATCTTCAGGAAGAGGGTTGGACTGAAAACCTACAGGACAGTAGATCTCCAGGAAGTTGGGCAGCCCTGCTGTAGAGTGCCAGTATGGGTATTTTCCAGGTAACAGGGAAACATTTTACCTTTCTCAGTGCAGTTTGACGGTCTGCCGCCTTACCCAAGGCAAAACCTGCAGGAGAAAAGATGGAAATAAGTATACAAAAATATATAATAATCTTAAGAATTGTGTTTTTAGATTCATCCACATCAGCATCACTGCCTGTCATAGTTTCCATATCTGATTGCTTTATGGTTCATCTTTTCATGCTGCTGTTTTTTTATTTTTATAATTCATTAAGCTGACAGCTTCTACAGATAAACCAGTCCCTTTCCAATCCATGAAAGACACTTCTGGCTCGCTCATCTGTCTCAGTGAACTGAAAGCTTTTGAGTGCCACACGGAGGAAAAAGTAGAGAGGCTTTGCAACCTGAGTGTAGCTAGCTCAGGAGTGGCCACCACTTCTCCCTGGAGCTACTCTTCAGCAGGGTTTTGGACTCACCTGCTGCCCCGTTCCCATTGCCAACAGCTACCAGGCAGCTGATGGACCTCTTCCGGCCCTCTTTGGCTGTCATGTTGAACACGCTCTTCACCTGTCAATAATAAAACGTGAAACTCAAACAACCACCACCAGGTTAAAATAGCTTAGACTGACCCCTAGAGGACAGTCAGAACAAAAAACACCCATTACTGCAAACCAGAACAATGTGAAACATGTATTTATGGGAGGCAGAATGTCAGTGAATTCCATATACATGCTATTATAAAACAGAGGATGGGCCCTGGGGCAGAACTAAAGGGAGGCAGGCCCCAGGTTCATTGGATTTGGTGATAAACGTATTCCCTCTTTGTAATTGCTTTCCCCCTTAAAGTCCTATGGAAAAAAACAGACCAGAGTATAGTCAAACGAACAAATGATTAATTGTTATCAAAAATAATGCAGGTGGCACCTTATTAAACCTTTGGCTTTTTAAGAGGGATTGACCTTTCCTTCAAGGCCCCAGTCGCCAGTGTCCACTTTGTGTCCGATGTTTCGACTGAGTAAAGTTCCTGCCGTTGTCTGGAGATGGTCTGTGGGTTTCCTCCTGGGGAAACAGCCCATCTCATCCCTCCTAGACACCCTCTCAAGATTTAATTGCCTCCCATCGATCGGTATAGACAGACGAGTGCTGCCCTTCCCTGTCCATTCACTCTGTTCCCCTCCTTCCGGACAGATTTACGAGCTGCAGTGTGACATTGGAGGCAGCAGGGGGCAGTGTGAGCATATTTCAGAGCTGAGGGTTAGCCATACATACAGCACAGGAGGAGAGACAACGGCTGCTCTACACACATTCACACCTGTAACACACAAACACATTGACATAGAACATACATTTAACACACACACACACAGACGCACAAGAACACACACAGCAAACATACTGAGACAATATCCTCTGATATAGACCATCACTGCCACCATTTTAGGTTTTATTTATTCGCACCAAAGAAATTAAGTGAGACAAAACTGTACAGACCAAAAAATTCAACTGGTAAAGACGGTGCATAGGTGAGGTGAGAAGCCCAAAAGGGTTTATAGGAAAACCACACCACAGATGCAGGTAAAACAAATAAAAGTGTGTTCGATCAGTTAAAACAAAGCAAATGAATTATAATTGTACATAATATAAGAAGTAAACAAGAATAAACATGTTTGATTATGTGTGTGTGCATGTGAGGTTACACGGAGGGGATTTTTTTCCAGAGTTTGTTTCCCTGGAGAAAAACTCCTGGCCCCTCCATGTGGTAGACTGGCTGTGATACTAGTGTACTCCTGGGCTACCTACATCCAGAAAGTTTGAGTGTGTACAATAAGTGTCAGTGCTCTTCAGTGTGATGTGGAGGAGTTTGATGAGGCATGAAGAAACCATGACAGCTTTCCCCCATTCCGGTCAAACCCAGAAGAGGGAAAAATGAGTGGCAAGATGGGTAAGAGACTCTTTAGAGGTTAAAGAGACAGGATTAAAGAGAGACCAGTGAGAGATGAGATTGAGAGGCAGATACATAAGCTAGAGGGGGAAAACGAGAGGGAGGTACAGCATAATTATCATGCACCAACTCTCCTCCCCAACACACACCAAATCACATTGTATCCAGGCTGTATCACATGGGGTCGTGATTGGGAGTCCCATAGGGTGGCGCAGAATTGGCCTAGCGTCATCCGGGATTGGCCGTCATTGTAAATAAGAATTTGTTCTTAACCGTTTTGCCTAGTTAAATAAAAAGGTTAAAAGAATGTGCGTCGTAAACAGGCGTAGACTAACCGTGAAACGTTTATTTGCACACACACACACACAGCTTATTCACCCAGTCCTAGCCTACCCCGTCCACTACTACTAGGTTACTAACCCATCCTACTAGTACCCTCATCCAATTCAATCTCTCCACTCTTTCCCTCCCCCCATGGGAGCTGGTACAGCTGGACAGTAAGAGATCCTCCCAGGGCTCACAGCAGTCACAGACAGAACCAGGACAGAACAGATGTAGAGCTGGTACCGGTCCAACAGAACTCTGCTCATAACTCAACAACACCGACTTCAGAAGTTCCCCTTTGTGCCCCCCTGTCTAGGTGGGTTATGAGCCTTTGCGGGCCAGCTGTTCCCTATGTGACAGGGAACTGCCAGTGGCCAGCCAGAGACACAACCCCACTGCAGATCCTGTCTGTTTGAAGGTAGGTAGGCATGTATGTGTGTGTGTGCACGTGAGAGAGAAAGAGCTCTCATTACAGCAATACATTAAAAGCCTGCTAAAAACCCAACATATTATGACTCCATTTAAAAAGGAGGAAACCATCACAGCTGGGTATTTCACTATAAAAGTGTTTAGACCCACAGAGAGGGAGGGAGAGAGAGAGAAAGAGAGCGAGAGAGGGGGGAATAGCAAGAAAGAGCGAGTCAGACAACGCTCCAGTTGCAAGCTAATGTATTGGCAGTGTCGTTAAGCTACTTTGCCATTATATTCTTGTTGCCATTTGTTGCTTATTACGAAGTCGCAGAGAACTGTTTTCTATTCACCCGGATACAATTAGGAACCAACATTGTCTCTAGAACCCTCATACTTATTTAACTCAAGTTAGCGGGTGCCCTGGCAAATTGCATCGCAGAAAACATAATTGGAATAGTTAAACATGCATGAAGTCATAAAATGAAAGTTTGCCAGTGCAATGCGAGGCAGAGAGGGAGAGTTGGGAAGTGATATCTTAGAGGAGCTGCTGCTGAGTGTCATGGCGGGACTCATCAGTGGTGTTTTAGGGAAACTGTTTACTGTTTAAGAACCCAAATGGAAGCAAACTATTGGAGAGTTTCTATTGGACAAATTCAGGTAGGTCCTACCCGTTTCGTTTGCTTCCATTTAAGAAACATTTTGCAAAAGAATCGGTGGATTGAATTACATCCCTGGACTGTGGAGGAAGATTTAACTAAACTCCACTGCTATGTGTTGATTAAGCCTGAGGAGGAGTGGTATATGGCCGTTATACCACGGCTAAGGGCTGTTCTTAGGAACGACGCAATGCGGAGTTCCTGGATAAAGCCCTTAGCCGTGGTATATTGGCCATATATCACAAACCCCGAGGTGCCTTATTGCTATTATAAACTGGTTACCAATGTAATAAGAGCAGTAAAAATACATTTTGTCATACATGTGTTATACGGTCTGATATACCACAGCTTTCAGCCAATCAGCATTCAGGGCTCGAATCGCCCAGTTTATAATTAACAATATAGTACTATAAACAGTGAGCCATGTTGGCTGACACAGGACTAATGGACCACACACAGTGCACCACTTCACTATGTGCATACTGGAGAATCACTGAGCTACTGTATGGAATGGATTAACGACCATGGGGAAATAAAACAAAGCACACATTCCATTCTACTGCAAGAGTGGTGCATCTTTTAAAACACATCTTTGACTTTTGGGGATACTTTGAAGGTTGTGTAGCTAGTAGTTATACAATACATCCGTAATGGTATTCATCCCCTTTTAATGAAATGAGTTGTGAGAGGCCTGAGTCTCCGTGCCATTGGAGCCAGGCCATCTCCTATGGAAGTGCACTCTCCTGTCCCAACCCACTGACTAACTAATGACATGGTGCTATTGTCCTTGGGAAGAAATCCTCCCCCTTTCCAGGAAGCATTTCATATAATTCATGTATATTTATAGGGAGATGGAACTCATAAACTGATCCATCAGTTTCCGGGGGACACGAGTGTCTGTGGCTCTGTATTATTTATGTAAAGAGGAGCACATGCAGAGGTTGGGGAGGATTATCAGTGCAATGAATGCAGGACATATTTAATTAGTTGATTGCTGCAGGCCTGGGTCAATGCTGACCGCATTACGATATACGACAGCTGGGCACTGGGCCCAACACATGCCCAACCTCTGAATACAGCTGTCATAATGCTGTCCAAACAGAATGAACAACAAACAGCAACAAAACAGAACAGTAGGCCGACATGGACCTCTAAGGCCATTTCAGCAAAATCTCTTACGCAAGAGAAACATCCATTGCGTTCCTTCACATCCCCTCATTTCGCTCCTTTCATCTTAACTCTCTATTTTCCCAACACTTTTCCCTCTCTGTCTCCAAGTCAATAGAAATCTATAGTGGTACCTTTATGTTGAAGAAGATGGTAAATACTGTACAGGCAACCACAGCTCACATGTTAAGGAATGCGTGCTTTAATCAGCCTGCCAGGCTTTGAGGGGAATGTCAAGTACTCAGCCTAATGTTCAGATTCAAAATAAATATCACCACCATGTTAAGAAAACAATCACAGCATTGCTCTATCTTGGAGAAACAGAGATATAGGGACATCGCCGCTCTGGATTTCATCCAAATGCCTCATCAGCCAACTAAACATCTGCCAGGTGTCTTGCTACACCATTCAGCCGCTTACTGGTCAATCACAGCTCAGGGACATGATTGACAGATTGGAAAAGGGAGGTGTGTGAAACCTGGTCAGGCAGTAGTGTCTTTAGAACAGAACAAACACATAGATGTGGTAAAGGAGACAATGGAATGCAGAGGTTGACCAGATTGGCACACATAAAACAAACCTGATCTAACAAAGTGGATATTCATCAAATCCGTATTGATTTATCTATTATAACAAGCCCACAATGTGCTTAAGTTTTGCTACATAACATGTAGAAGTTCTCACTTTTCAGGTTTAGAAGAAGTGACTGGTAATGCTAACTCCCGTTCGCATAAGATGGTAGCATAGCTAGCATAAAGAAATCATTGATGGTAGTCAAAGTTGTTTTCAACTGTAATGCAGTTAATTGGCAACAATAACATGAACATGTGTTGGGGTTGACATCCATAAAAGAATAATACTCTGATTTTTTACCTAAACATAGTGAAAAATACACATAAACAATAGCCTAAAATGTAGACATTTTTTTCTGGGGGGCAATGAGGAGACTGTATCTTTCCCCCACATCTCTTTATCTCCATGGCAAATTCCATTGTTTTGGTTGAGTTCAATTGACCTCTTTACCGCATCTATTAGTGGCTCAAGGGTCACGGAGATGAACGTCTAATGTGGACTGTAGCATCATGCTGAGAGTAGGGGGTCTAGCACTCACTTTGGGAAAAAGAGAAGGAGAGGGAGTACAACGGAGAGGACTGAAATGGAGAGGACTGCAGCATTCTCAGACCCATGTTATCCATCTTAAACCTGATACCCGCAGACATTTCAAACGGCAACTTGACCCTCAAAAACTATCCGAAATGCATTATGCACCTTAACTCGGGGATGAAAAATGAAATGGCAACCAATTCGTCTACCCCTTAAGAATCACTGTGGAATTACACAGTAAAAAGGAAATGCGGTGCAGGTCCATTGCGGCAGGTATAAATTGACTTTATTACAATGGCTTAATGCCTTGGGGTGGATTTCAGTAGCTCTGTGTATCACATCCCTAGGCCCAGGTTTTCAAAATTTGAATGATCCGCATTCTGTAATCCTCTTTTTTTGCAATTCAGGATCAGATCAATCTGGCCGTTTTTTCAGAAAATATTCAGATAAGATGATTCTGATACATACCAAAGTATTATGCTCACAGAATGCGTATGTTCAGTGCTTTGAACACCTTGCCATCGACTGGACAGTTTATGGTACTACTTCTACACTGTCACTGGGAAACAGTGATGAGTAAACCACATAAAGGTAGCTAGATTAAAAATAGCCTGCATACATCCCTTATAAATACACATTTGACACTCCTCATTATAACAACTGACCTTATACCCATACTGCCGTCAATGTTACTTAATGAACCTTTATTCCAGATTAAAAAGGTCAAATTGGATTACCAAATCCCATTCTTCAGCTCTTTTGAAAAACTCTATGGATGGTCCCTGTTTGTTTGGGCCCTCCACATCATCAATTTTTATTAAATTAGCCTAAATGGAAAGACCATCATTACCATGAGATCTCTTCCGACTGGATGGGAAAGCTAAACGTAACCCTGAATCTCTGTAGCCCCTCTTCTCTCTCTCTGCCACATAATGAGGATTGATGATGATGGCGAGGAGTTTGTTTTGGGTGACGGTTGGCTTGTTAATCTGTTTATCAAAGTGTTTTGTAATCGACTACGTCTATATTCCAATATCCTCTCAGAGGGGTGCCCCTGATAACAACGTGTTAGTAATATCCATATCGCCACCATATTCATATCACCGTACTTTCCTCCATTTACCAAAATAGAAAACGACATCATTTCCTCAGTTAGGTGGGTTGAGTTGCAGTGAGACCTCGGTGTTGACAACATGGCTATGCCTACAGTCTCTCTCATGCAACCATGGCATAGAACAGTCCTTTGGGAGACAGAGAGCATGCAAGTGGAATCATGTTATGCTCTATGTTTGGAGGCTGGAAGGTGGGTTGACATTTCCTGTAGCCCCCCATTTGCCTTTTTTCCACACTGTGTCTAATACACTGACTATAACATGACTGTGGTAGGGTTTGTGTGCGTGCGCTCCATGGTCGTATCCTCTCCTGTTCATCTCTGCGTCTTAGCCCAGTGAGTTCAGCCGTGGGTCACGTTCTTCGATCAGGGAGGTTCAGAGGCCCGTCGGCACCCAGCTCCTCAACTGGGTGCTGTTCCTCACCGGGCAAGGAGTTACGGCAAGCAGCAGATGACACTCAAGACAGACTCCCAGCCAGCCTCCACTGATCAAACCCAGCTCTCCCAAGTCTCGGGAACATCAACCATCAAAGGGTTCCCATCCACTTTTCTTCAAAGCCACCAAATAGCACTACGCTACTGCATCGTGTCTGCCCTGCTTTTTCAAAACTACAGACTTTGCTAGATGCGCCGACATACCCTTTTGGGCTGGGTTAATACCATGGTAACCGATTCCAACATTTTGGGTTAGTATTTGAAGAGCACTCACCTCGATCACTCGGGAGTCAAAGTCATCGTAAGTCTCTAAAAAAAAGAAAGGAATATAAGGTAGTAAAAAACAGAGTAACATGGAGGTAAAAGGTGACTTCCAGTGGCATGACATGTTAACCCAGGATACAGTTTCCAATAAACAATATATGTAACTTAAAAAAATAAACATTTGATATGACCTTTATGAGAAGAACTGTTTGGACTGATAAAGTCCCTGTTTCCCCAATGCGAATACCTCTGATTGTATACTGTTAAAACTGCAACATCACCTTCTATCAGACACTAAACATGACAAGGTTCACCTGTGCTGATTGGGTTTATGAGGCAAATTCAATCCAAAAAAAATTGGCCTTAGATTACATGTGTAATGGGAGTCACAGAAGCAACTCTCAGAGCTGATCAAAGCAAATTAGCAGTCAGCTTTTAGCGAGACAAATAAAGGGGTGATGAGGCAGACTTCTCAGAGGGAGAGAGGAAAACGTTTATTGACTTATTTGATGGCATGGGTAAATCGGACTTGCTTATTAGTGTACTCCATCGCTAAAATAGTAGAGAATGTCTGTGGTAAACCCATAGAAATCCAAAACAAATTGTTAACAAACACATGACGTTCACTACATGGGGCTAGTTTAAATGGAAGGTTTTACGGTAGGTCACCATAACAGGATTCATTTTTCCACTTTTGATGGGAGGTAAATAAATCCAGTAAGGTAAATCTGTCAGTGATTTAGCTCAGGTTTGCCAACAGCAACGTGTCAGTAATTCCCTCAATACTCTAACAAGGGATTCTAACAGAGACAGGCGGCGACCGGACATTTCCTGGATTTAAGAGCAGGGCTTGGTGAAGGTATCTGTGAGGAGGTGGGGTAACCCTAGCATGAGAAAGAGGAGGATGAAGGTCGAAGGTCAAGCGTTCCCAGCTCCTATCCAGAGCTGTGATTTAGGCTCCCGTCCACGCCATCGCATGGTAATCCATCACTGTGGTGACTAGCAGACAGAGAGAGCGCAATCGGAAGGCAGGAAATGTAATAACCAACCCAGCCCAGAAGAGTGGAGGAAATAAATATACACTACCCGTTAAAAGTTTGGGATCACTTAGAAATGTCCTTGATTTGAAAGAAAAGCACATTTTTTGTCCATTAAAATATCAAATTTATCAGAAATACATTGTAGACATTGTTAATGTTGTAAATGACTACTGTAGCTGGAAATGGCAGATTTTTTTAATGGGGTATCTACATAGGCGTACAGAGGCCCATTATCAGCAACCATCACTCCTGAGTTCCAATGGCACATTGTGTTAGCTAATCCAAGTTAATAATTTTAAAATGCTAATTGATCATTAGAAAACCCTTTTACAATTATGTTAGCACAGCTGAAAAATGTTGTCCTGATTAAAGAAGCAATACAACAGGCCTTCTTTAGAGTAGTTGATTATCTAGAGCATCAGCATTTGTGGGTTTGATTACAGGCTCAAAATGGCCAGAAACAAAGAACTTTCTTCTGAAACTTGTCAGTCTTTTCTCGTTCTGAGAAATGATGGCTATTCCATGCGAGAAATAGCCAAGAAACTGAAGATCTCATACAACGCTGTGTACTACTCCCTACACAGAAGAGCGCAAACTGGCTCTAACCAGAATAGAAAGAGTGCGAGGCCCCGATCACAACTGAGCAAGAGGACAAGTACATTAGAGTGTCTGGTTTGAGAAACAGACACTTCATTGGTCCTCAACTGGCAGCTTCATTAAATAGTACCCGCAAAACACCAGTCTAAACGTCAACAGTGAAGAGGCGACTCTAGGATGCTGGCCTTCTAGGCAGAGTTTCTCTGTCCAGTGTCTGTGTTCTTTTGCCCATCTTAATCTTTTCTTTTTTATTGGCCAGTCTGAGATACGGCTTTTTCTTTGTAACTCTGCCTTGAAGGCCAGCATCCCGGAGTCACGTCTTCACTGTTGACGTTTAGACTGGTGTTACTATTTAATGAAGCTGCCAGTTGAGGACCTGTGAGGCGTCTGTTTCTCAAACTAGACACTCTAATGTACTTGTCCTCTTGCTCAGTTGTGCACCAGGGCCTTCCACTCCTCTTTCTATCCTGGTTAGAGCCAGTTTGCACTGTTCTGTGAATGGAGAAGTACACAGCGTTATACAAGATCTTCAGTTTCTTGGCTATTTCTCATGGAATAGCCATAATTTCTCAGAACAAGAATAGACTGACGAGTTTCAGAAGAAAGTTCTTTGTTTCTGGCCATTTTGAACCTGTAATTGAACCCACAAATGCTCATGCTCCAGATACTCAACTAGTCTAAAGGCCAGTTTTATTGCTTCTTCAAATCAGGACAACAGTTTTCAGCTGTGCTAACATAATTGTAAAAGGGTTTTCTAATGATCATTTAGCATTTTAAAATGAAAAACTTGGATTAGCTTACACAACGTGCCATTGGAACACAGGAGTGATCGTTTCTGATAATGGGCCTCTGTACGCCTATGTAGATATTCCATTAAAAATCAGCCGTTTCCAGCTACAATAGTAATTTACAACATTAACAATGTCTACACTGTATTTCTGATGAATTTAATGTTATTTTAATGGACAAAAAAAGTGTTTTTCT
Source organism: Oncorhynchus mykiss (assembly GCF_013265735.2). Lineage (NCBI taxonomy): Eukaryota > Metazoa > Chordata > Actinopteri > Salmoniformes > Salmonidae > Oncorhynchus > Oncorhynchus mykiss. Next base: position 32,461,064 of record NC_048587.1, on the reverse strand, counting down.
TTCAAAAACAAGGACATTTCTAAGTGACCCCAAACTTTTGAACGGTAGTGTATGTATAACAAATAAATCCTGGCCGTGCGGTGTGAGGACGACTTCAATTCAACAGAGATGGTTCTGTCTGTGGTGTGTTACCGTAGTAACAGTGGTAGGGGTGGAGGGGGATGAGGAAAGGTTGGAGAGGCAGGTGAACAATACCCATTTGATACCAGTGTTCATCTCACAGGGAGATGAGGGGATGCAGAGACATAGTGTGAAGACATAACTGAAAGAGAACTCTGACAGAGGAACACCAATATGTTACTCTGGCAACTTATATTCTCAAGTTCTGAATGTTTAAGCTTATTGACTACTTTAGTATTCCAAGCCCTAAATAAGATGTCCCTCGGAGGGGTGAAGAGCCAGATGGACAGAGCTGAGAAACGAGAGAGGGAGGGAAGGGGTGAGTGGGTGGTAGAGGGATTACTTTCTAAATGTGGACAAAGCCGCACTGTCCCTCCTGTTAAATCTTACTCTCCATCAGTCATGAGGTGCTAATGGGCCTAATGGGCTATCCCTCAGACCTACAGACGGCCTCGCTCATCCTTCCTCCTTTAAAATGACTTTTACACTTTATCTAGAATCTATCAACAGGCCTTGATCTCAAACATCATTTTAAACGACAAAGACTTGATCAAAATAATCTCAAAGTTTTTTAGATAATTTCCTTGAAATATTGTTTATATATAATGAATTTAAATCATCACGTTTTGGTTAGCCTTAGTGTTGGAGAGGGTTGGTGGGAGGGGAAGGGTCTCTAGTGGGAAAGAGACCTGTCAGTCTGTCTGGCCTTTCATTGTGTTTCGCTAGGCTCGGTTGGCTCTCAGGACGTCAAGCAGGAAACTGCTAGCTCCAGGTGACATTTGCCCTTTCCAGACAGAGGTACGGGCTGTGCTCTCCCCAGTGGATTGAGCCTTTACCGTGTGGTGCAGCGTTTGAAAGGCGCCGAGTTGTGGAGGCTGTTGGCATTTGGAGCTTTCAGAAGGAAAAGAGTGACCCAACCTGCCATTTCACTACCACCAGGGGTATTGATTACCAGAGCCGATAGAATGCTGGGAGAAATGGCCCAGTGTTGTGAATATGTCTGATATGTCTGGCTGGAGGAATACGCTCGGTCATTACTATAGTACAGCTAGGCCAGAGGTGACGTATGGAAGGGCGTGGCGTGGCATTGAGCATCTACCACCCCACTGTCAGTTAGGGGGCAATGTTTGCCTTTTGCCCCCCCGCACATACACTTTTGATCTGAAATCACCATCACCCATTAATTAATTTAACATTTTTGCAGATTAAAAGTTTGAGCTAGTAATGTATAATATTCATCTTAAAATGTTTTGCTATTCCATAGCCAATGAATACATAGCACAACTTTGGATTTCACCCCCATCTCATAATCGAATGGTTAAGACCGTTTGGAAGTTGACAGACTCGGAGTGAGTCTCTTCTTCCACTTCGACCATGCAGTGCGGGTAACAACGTTATGAAATGATGATTTATCCTGTATATCTAAAAATGACCATATATACATTGACAGTTTGGGTAGTTTTGCTTGAAACAATGGTGAACCTGAACAATCTAAACCAAATCTAATGTAAGGCCCGATCAGCATGTAGTCTACCTATAGCCAAATGAGAATTGTGTCTCCAGCAGTAGCTTAGGTTACTTTTATTCAGGTAAATCACAAATTTTCAATTGGCGCATTTTAAAAAATTAAAAATAATACATGGTTGTCACTCAACTGTGGGGGTGTCTTTTCAGTGACAAGGACTGGGAGACTAGTCAGGATCGAGGCAAAGATGAACGGAGAGATCCTTGATGAAAACCTGCTCCAGAGCTTAATATTGCGTGAGCCATTTTACAAAGATTTGAATGCTGAACGTGCCTTCAGAAAGTATTCAGTATACTTTTTTTGTTGTTGTTGAATTTTACCCCCTTTTCTCCCCAATTTCGTGGTATCCAAATGTTAGTAGTTACTATCTTGTCTCATCGCTACAACTCCCGTACGGGCTCGGGAGAGACGAAGGTCGAAAGCCATGCGTCCTCCGAAACACAACCCAACCAAGCCGCACTGCTTCTTAACACAGCGCACATCCAACCCGGAAGCCAGCCACACCAATGTGTCAGAGGAAACACCGTGCAGCTGGCGACCTGGTTAGCGTGCACTGCGCCCGGCCCGCCACAGGATTCGCTAGTGCGCGATGAGACAAGGATATCCCTACCGGCCAAACCCTCCCTAACCCAGACGACGCTAAGCCAATTGTGCGTCGCCCCATGGACCTCCCGGTTGCGGCCGGCTGCGATAGAGCGTGGGCTCGAATCCAGAGTCTCTGGTGCCACAGCTAGCACTGCAATGCAGTGCCTTAGACCACTGCGACACCCGGGAGAGGCCTCACCCCTTGACTTTTTACACAATTTATGTTACAGCCTTGTTCTAAAATTCGTTTTCGTTACACAATACCCCACAATGACAAAGCAAAAATAGTTTTTAATTTGTTTTTATTTTATTGCAAATGTATAAAAAATGTAAAACCCAGACATCACTTTCATATCAAGTACCAGTCAAAGTTTGACACCTACTCATTCCAGGGTTATTCTTTATTTTGACTATTTTCTACATTGTAGAATAATAGTGAAGATATCAAAACTATGAAATAGCACATATGGAATCATGTAGTAACAAAAAAAGGGTTAAACAAATTCAAATATATTTTATATTTGAGATTCTTCAGAGTAGCCACCCTTCGCCTGGTGGCTCCACTCAAGGACATTCAGAGACTTGTTCCAAAGCCACTCATGCGTTGTCTTGGCCGTGTGCTTACGGTCATTGTCATGTTGGAAGGTGAACAGTCCTGAGCTCTCTGGAGCAGGTTTTCATCAAGGATCTCTCTGTGCTCTGTTCATCTTTGCCTCGATCCTGACTAGTCTCCCAGTCCCTGCAACAGAAAAGACATCCCCACAGCATGATGCTCCCACCACGCTTCACCGTAGGGATGGTGCCAGGTTTTCTCCAGATGTGACGCTTGGCATTCAGGCCAAAGAGTTCAATCTTGGTTTCATCAGACCAGAGAATCTTGTTTCTCATGGTCAGAGTCTTTAGGTGCCTTTTGGAAAACTCCAAGAGGGCTGTCATGTGCTTTTACTGAGTGGCTTCCGTCTGGCCACTACCATAAAGGCCTGATTGGTGGAGTGCTGCAGAGATGGTTGTCCTTCTGGAAGGTTCTCCCATCTCCACAGAGGAACTTTAGAGCTCTGTCAAAGTGACCATCGGGTTCTTGGTCACCTCCTGGACCAAGGCCCTTCTTCCCCGATTGCACAGTTTGGTTGGGCAGCCAGCTCTAAGAAGAGTATTGGTGGTTCCAAACTGCTTCCATTTAAGAATGATGGAGGCCACTGTGTTCTCTGGGACCTTCGATGGCGCAGACATTTTTTGGTTCCCTTCCCCAGATCTGTGCCTCAACACAATTCTCTCTCGGAGCTCTACGGACAATTCCTTCAACCTCATGGCTTGATTTTTGATCTGACATAAACTGTCTACTGTGGGACATTATATAGACAGGTGTGTGCCTTTCCAAATCATGTCCAATCAATTGAATTGACCACAGTTGGACTCCAATCAAGTCATAGAAACATCTCAAGGATGACCAATGGAAACAGGATGCAGATGAGCTCAATTTCGAAATTGAGTCTCATAATAAGTGTCTGAAATGTTATATACAAGTATTTCAGTATTTTTTTTTCTTTTGTAATAATAGATTTACAAAAAATTTAAAAAACCTGTTTTCGCTTTGTCATTATTGGGTATTGTGTGTAGATTGCGTATGATTTTTTTTGTTTGTAATCCATTTTAGAATAAGGCTGTACCGTAACAAAATGTGGTAAAAGTCAAAGGGTCTGAATACTTTCCGAAGGCACTGTATGTGCCAGATCAGGAATAGGCCTACCTCTCGTTGCTCAGCGTGCAGTTTGACTAGGCTATTGGTATTTCCTGGGGTTGTTCAGCATGCATAATGACTTCTAGATCAATAACTGTCAACATAATGACATGCTTAGTTTGACACTGAAGGAGAGGACGCAGTTGTCACAGAAGATTAGGTATTTTCGGGAAGGAAGAAAATAAGTAATTTGAGTGAAAAACAGCCAATTCATAACATTTCATCTATTTTCTTACCGATGCATGCTACATTTGGATTGCTCATATTTTAAACATTTGAACCGGGGACCAATGTGTATTGGGGAAATCGTTACATCCCTAATGTGCATGCTTTACACGCACAGTACCTCCGTTGGGTCCAGGGTCAGGGGGCCCCAGACTGATGCCGCCCCAGGAGTTGCCAGTCCACCCTCGCTCCCTCTTCACCCTCATCTTCCTCCTGCGATCCCATTCGTCGCGCTGTCGCAGAAGCTCTGCCTGCAGTTCCTGTTGCTCTGACTCCCCGCGGCGAGACATGATCTGTATGGTCCCGCTCTTCAGGATGGGAGAGTTCAACCCCGGCCACAGGAACCCCCCGCGCCCTGAGAGAGAGACAGAGAGAGGTTAGGGTTTTTTTTATGGGAAGAAGCATTAATTTGTCCTAAACGCTCCACTGCACTAACTCAACTCAAACGGAGCACTAACTTCAACTTTATTATACGTTACAGACTGTATAAAGAATAGTCTTCAGAGACAGACACAGACGGGAGAAATGGGGCAATGATTACAGGGAGTAGACAGCACTTCAACCAGTGTGACGAGGTGCAGCCAAAAATCACAAGAACATTGGAAGAGAAGTCACGCCTATTCTCTTCCAATGCGGTACTGATTACACAATCTTGTCACATCTGTAGGGTTTGATGGATTTGAACAGGGCCAGAAAAGAAAGAGGGAGACTGACTGGGCCGCAGACAGCTCAGCAATAAAACAATCTCAATGAATTTCTACTTTTTAAACGGCACTGAGATAGATGAAAAGAGAAGAGGACTAATCTGTTCATTATAAATTAATGTAATTAATTAAAAGACTACTGGTAACAGATTAATAGTCTACTGCCCATTAGCAGAAGGAAATTCAGATCAAACTTTAGCCATCAATATTCAAACTCGAATTCAGGTTTGGCCTTAAAGACAGAAATATACATGATACCAACCAATTGTAGTGGGTTTACTCTTTCCCCAACAAAGTCAAATGTTTGGGTTACAGGGATATATAAATAACTATTAATTAAATAGATCTAAAACAATATATCCATCTTACCCTCTCCGATATTCTGGCCTCGGTTCAGATCCTTCTTCATCTTCCTCTTGGTCCTCTTCCCTCGGCCCTTTCGAGCACCGGCACCAGTCTCTGCCAGAACTCCCCTCCAAAGCTCCTCTGCTGTCACTGCAATGATAACACACAGAAAGGGGGATTTAATTGCCAAATCTGACAACCTCAATGCAGCATCTTTGTCCAGAATATTGAAAACTATCGTCTGGTTGCCTGTAGGACACAGATTTTTTTTTAAAGACATTTAAAAAGGGGGTGCTTATATTTGTCCTGTTTCACACACCTGTACAAATGTGTGGTGTGAAATGGAAATGTGTTTTTTGCATGTCTCACTCCCCATGAGACACACTCAGAGAGTGGGGTCACGACAAGGGATCATCTTAGCCTATATATATATATATATATATATATATATATATATATATATATATATATATATGTTTTACCTACCTACAAAACTCTAGGAATAGAAAATTAGAACGCTAAAGAGTTTGAAATATATTGAACCTTCTCTTTGATGTAGCTTTACTTGTCCAGACCGAGAAAGTAAACAAGGAAACTAGTTAACGTCGCTACAGGCCGCCCTTGTCCTCACGGACCTGAGTGTCTGAACACAGTCGGCATAATATTACTATTTGCAAGTACAAAAATGTTTTTCGACTTTAGTTTACAGAAGCAGCACAATCTCTCTGCAACAAGTCTGGGATCGACCTCCAACAAAAGAGCCCAGAAATTCCAATCTGCATCTACAGTCATACACTAATCAAACCTGCTAGAGCGCACTATGCATTCCAGCAAACAAACACCTGCTATTACTCAGAGAGCGAGAATGCTAGTTTGTTTTTCCCAAATAAAAATCTATTTTCAGCCGGGCTGCTCGCTTCTCAAGGATTTAGAAGGAGATGCTCGGTGCCGCACAGAGAATCGATTAGGAGTTAATTAAAGCATGTGAAGGGAGATGTAACCAGTGTGTTTGAGAATTTAATGGAGCTTTGTACTACAGCAAAGCAACAAGGCACTAGGCTAATAAAAGCTATGATTGTCAAAGAGCCAAACCTTGCTTGAGGCTAAATCTTGTGTCCTTGCCATGAGGAAAGTCTGAAAAGGGAGTCCTAGACCTAGATAGATAGTGTAGCAATTAATCCATTCTAGATCAACAATACTACCGGTCAATCAAAATAAAACTAACCTATGCTGGCAGCTTGGAGCGCTTCAATAGTCTCACTCCTGGGGTGCCAATGCACACCAACTTTGATGATTTTCCTCCATCTCTCCTTTTGGATGACACAACCATGCTACATCAGATGCCAGTCATGCCACTACAGGGATGAGGTATACAAAAAAGTTGAAAGGCACAAGAACAGGCCAGGCTTCCCTCTCAGTATGCAAGTTTGTTTTCCCTCACTTTGCCCATGGGAAGGAGACTTATTTGCTACAAGACTTAAAATAGGACGCAAACTAAAGCAGCTAACAGGCATACTGCATTTCTAATCCAATAACGTTTGTTCAGAGACTAAATATAATCAAACATGAACTCTGAACAGTTCTGAACAGAGTTCTGAGTATTCAACAAAAAGATTCCAGCTCATCTCCAACAATGTCATGAACTAGTGAAAATATTATCTTCAAAGCACCAAGCCCTCGAGCAGAGGTCTGTTGAAAAGTTCATCACTCAGTGATACCTTTTCACAACAGTTCTTACATTGACACCATGCACAAGCAGAGGGACCCTGTTTTCTCTTCTCCCTTGATTCCTTCTCTGTGGCCAGTCAGTAAAGCTGGCCACTCAGATGTCTGACACCATTATGTGATGCTACAATTTTAAAATCTATATATATATATATATATATATATGCATCAGCAGCATCTGCTCTGCCACCAGTCAGTCAGTCAGTCAGTCAGTCAGCGTCTTTCCTTCGCAGTAGTAATGATCCTGTGTTAGGCTGCCACGACCAGCTATTAGAACGCCTGGCGTCAGGCAGAGAAACAATCATTTGAGTCCCACTGGGACAATTCATTTCCCTCATGTTTTACATTAGTAAACCCAGCATCACATCAGCCTAGGTTTTTAGCTCAACTTATGTGATAAAGGTAACTAACTAAAGGGAACAGAATCTAGTGATAATTCTGCAATTCCACATCTTGTGGAAAAGTGGACATTTTCCTATCAAAAAAAAGAACCAAAGCAGTCTTCCCAAAGCAGTTCAAATGGATGTCAGTCAATTGTGAAAACCCATTGCTAAAAAATAATTTGTCAACAAAATCTTTAAAAAAGTGTTCCGAAACATCAGTATACACCAAAGCAAAGTATGATGATACAAAGCAATCAAAGTAACAATTTCTCTTGAGTAAGTACACTGCAAATAGAAATATGTGCTGAGAGAGTGTCAACTGAAGGTGGCATGTTAATAAAGTGGGAGGAATGGTGGGTGTTTTGGGGTTTCCATGCATTGGCTGAGACGGAGCTGGTGGTGACAGATGTAGCATGAGTAATTATCTCAGTGAGATGCTGCAGGAAACAGCGTGGCTGCCTGCCACTGCTGTGTTGCGCTGATAGACACACACCTTCCTGTGGAAGCTCTGCATTTGACAGGTTCAACCACTGTGAATAGGTATCACTTAGTGAGCTCAGGCCATTTTATGTGAGTCCTATTAAAAACGCTCAAGTAGTTAAGCCTATATTATAGTGCTGCCTCTGGTAATACTGGGGCAGTATCAAGATATTACATTCGTAGACCAGAGCCGAGTCAGAGATGATTAGCATTGTGAATATCAGCAACATTTTTGCGAGGGTTGACCACGTCAGAGCTGATGTCAGCAAATAATGACTTGATTTGTTCACTTGAAGAGCTTAGCTGATAATGACAATGATTTTATTGATTGGAAAGCTTCAATATAGGTGCTCTATTGACTCTTGAGAGTTAGGGAACATCAGCACTTACGTTTGTTGAAGAAACTGCTATGTCTGGTCTGTATCCAGGTAGCAGGGGCTGGTGGAGTAGCAGTACATAGAGAGGCAGTGGGTCTGGCTAGGTGAGAGAGAGGCAGGGCGCCCCCTGCTGTCCGAAGTGGTGCTACCCCTGAAACACAGCATAGAGGTAATGCCATTTACTAGTGTAAAATTACCTAGAACAGTTATAAATTAGCTAATGCAAATGATCCTGTCTTGTTTATTCTGGGTGTTAATGACAGGTCCGGGACGATATCAGTATCGCGATACTCGTTAGTATCGTGGCAAGGAAACAAAACACGAAGCGGATTTAACTTGTTTAGGAAAATATCCCTAATGTTGAAAACAAACATCTTTATGTTGTCATCCAGAATCACATGTACAGTCAGTCCCTCTGGAAAGTATTCAGAACTCTTTACTTTTTCCACATTTTGTTACATTATTCTAGAATGGATTAAATCGTTTCCCCCCTCATCAATCTACACACAATACCCCATAATGACAAAGCAAAAACAGTTTATTTTATTGGCAGTGATTACAGCCTCGAGTCTTCTTGGGTATAACGCTACACTGTATTTGGGGAGTTTCTCCCATTCTTCTCTGCAGATCCTCTCAAGCTCTGTCAGGCTGGATGGGGAGTGTCACTGCACAGCTATTTTCAGTTCTCTCCAGAGATGTTCTCTCAGGTTCAAGTCCGGGCTCTGGCTAGGCCGCTCAAGGACATTCAGACTTGTTCCGATGCCACTCCTGCATTGTCTTGGCTGTGTGCTTAGGGTCGTTGTCCTGTTAGAAGGTGAACCTTTGCCCTGTCTGAGGTCCAGAGCGCTCTGGAGCAGGTTTTCATCAAGGATCACTCTGTACTTTGCTCTGTTCATCTTTACCTCCATTCTGACTAGTGCCCATGTCCCTGCTGCTGAAAGACATCCCCACACGATGAGTGACCATCGGGTTCTTGGTCACCTCCCTGACCAAGGCCCTTCTCCCCCAATTGCTCAGTTTGGCCGTGCGTCCTGCTCTAGGAAGAGTCGTGGTGGTTCCAAACTGCTTCCATTTAAGAATGATGGATGCCACTGTGTTCTTAGGGAGCTTCAATGCTGCAGACATTTTTTGGTACTCTTCCCCAGATCTGTGCCTCAACAACAATCCTGTCTCAGAGCTCTATGGGCAATTCCTTCAATCTCATGGCTTGGTTTTTGCTCTGAAATGCACTGTCAACTGTGGGACCTTATATAGAAAAGTGTACGCCTTTCAAAAACATGTCCAATCAATTGAATTTACCACAGGTGGACTCCAATCAAGTTAGAAAAACATCTCAAGGATGATCAATGGAAACAGGATGTACCTGAGCTCAATAGCTAACATTTCTAAAACTGTGTTTTTTCTTTGACATTATGGGGTAGTTTGTGGAAATTGATGAGGATTTTTTATTTATATATATATATATATATATATTTTTTAAATTCATTTTAGAATAAGGCTGTACCGTAACAAAATGTGGAAAAAGTGAAGGGATCTGAAAAGTTTCCGAATGCACTGTATGTGTATTTCACACAAATCTGAATATAATGCTTCTATGGATGTCAACCCCAATATATGTTCATGCCATCATCACCAATCAACTGCATTACAGTAAAATGACTTTGGCTACCAACACCGATTTCTGTATTTTTGCCATGCTACCAGCTTATAGGAACAGGAGTTAGAATTTATTCTGAAAACTTTTAGCATCCTGAAAATGATTCCTCCCTCCAATGGCGGTACGCCGCTGCTAAGTGCATATAAGGATAACACTGGCATCCATTTGTGTGATTGGAAAGCACCCTTATAGCTCGATCTCGTTCCAGTATCTCTATCCATCTCGCTACATTTGCTACAGAGAGAATATTCCATGGACCTCCAGAGCCTTCTACCTGCGATCTTTCCGGAGCAGAGAAGTAAGCTCCTCGGGTGGCAATGTTTTATGCACTATGGAAACTTCCTTCACTATGGCTGTTTGTCTGTGTGATGAAATACACTCACCAGACAGTTTATTAGTCATGTGGCCATGGCTTACTATATAAAGCAGGCATACAGGCATTCAGTTACTGTTCAATTTAATGTTAGAATGGGCAAAACATGGGACTTAAGTGACTTTGAGCATGGTATGAACGTCGGTGCCAGGTTCGAGTGTCTCAGAAACATCCGCCTCCCTGGGCTTGTGTAGGGTTTACCGAGAATGATGCAAAATACACACAAAAAAGAGAATGGAAAATATTGTGCAAGCTAACAGGCAGGCCACAAACAGACATAATGGCACAGTACAACAGTGGTGTGCAGAACGGCATCTCAGAACGCACAACTCATCGATCCTGCTGCTATTGCAGCAGATGACCAGACCGGGTTCCACTCCTATCAGCTAAAAACAAGAAGAAGCGGCTCCAGTGGGTATGCGATATCCAACAATGGAGAATTGAGGAGCAGAAAAACATTGCCTGGAACATGATAAGCGAGTTCAGCTTACTTGAGTGGCCTGCACAGTCCCCAGATCTCAACGCAATACAGCATCTTTGGGATGAGACGGAACAGGCTGTTCACGTCAGCATGGACCAATATCCCTGTGGAATGTTTCCGACATATTGTAGAATACGCCGAATAATTCATGCTTTTCTGGAGGCAAAGCGAGGTACGACCTAGTATTAGATGAGTGTACCTAATAAACTGTCCGGTGAGTATATCCCAGATGAGGCTAAAGATTAGGACAAATAGATGTGAATATATACTGAACAAAAATACAAAAACGCAATATGCAACAATTTCAAAGACTTTACTGAGTTACAGTTCATAGAAGGAAATCAGTTAATTGAAATAAATTAATTTGCCACTATCCTATGAATTTCATATGACTGTGCAGGGGTGCAGCAATGGGTGGGCATAGGCACAACCATCAGCCAATCCAAATGAGTTTTCCCTACTAAAGTACTTTATTACAGACAGAAATATTCCTCAGCACCCCCTCCCAGGCAAACCATCAACCCCCATAATACATTAGCAAAAAAACTATTAAAGTCTTGTCTTCTCATCAGTGGAATGATAACAGCAAGGAGAAGCAACCAACATTTTAAAATTAATTTTGTAAAAAATGTCTCATTATTTTGACCTCTCCACATTATAAATTAGAAGAACTGTAAACTCTTACATAACCTAGTAGCTAGAAAGGTAACTCAAAACACATTTTCGCCAAGAACAGCTGTTTAGCTGGTTAAACAAATGTTAGCCATGTGTTGGCAAACATTTATGTCCAAGTCAAGAAAGCTTACTGGTAGCCAGCAGGACTTGCCACACTGGTAGCCAATTCGCTGGTGCTTTTTCAAAGCCTATGTCAGACACTCCAGTGAGTGTAATACCAAAGACAGTAGCAACTATAATTTGCTCAATATTATTTGAGAAATAAAAGGTGATTAGAATATATTGTTTTTTCTGGTGTAGGTGTGTAATTCAAAATCCGTTTATTCTGTTGTTTCTAGCACTATTCATAAAAACATTGAACCTTTTTCCACTTTTTTATTTATTCACATTTTTGCGGACTCCGTGCAGTACCTTCGTCGACCCCCGGTTGAATAACCCTGGCCTAGGCAACTAGTCATTGTCGTCAAGCGATGGACCAGGCATTCATCCGAAAGCGATCCAAACGAAATATGGATATGAATCCCATTGTGATGGAATGGGTAGTTTACATAGCTAGCTGGCTGTCTGGCTAAATGACAAGCCGAGGATGACAAGCTATAGCTAGCTAGTATTAGCCATAGCATAGTGTGCAGAATTTGTCTATGAAAATATACATTATTCCAATAGACTACACAGTTCAGTATACAATCCGATTACATATTCTAGGGCCCTTTTTGGGTAAAACATCTGTGTGACAGAAATTTGTAATTTAGGAAATATATTCACCTCCCAGCGTAATTCGGAGGGCACAGCACACCCGTATGGACGCCGCCATCTTGATGTTGTGAAAGGTCCTGAATAGCATAACAGGTAGGCTGAGATGTGCCTGTAAATAATGAATATGATTGAGTTTGTTTAATTAGGAAACGAGATAACGTTACATTATTGATAAACTTCAGGTAAATATGTTTAAAATGCATTTAGATGAAAGCTATATGAAATGTAATGAAAGTTATAGCTAATGAAGTACAGTGTTTTGATTTTACGCGTGTAGACTACATCTGTCCCACATCTGATATTGGTATAGGGCTGACTGGTTAATAATTATTGGGTGGGGTGGCATATACTGTAACCCTATTATTCAGTGTGAAATAACTGTACAAATAAATTAGCTCGATTTCTTCTGGCTATTTGTGACACATTTGCACATTTTTATCAGGTTTTAAATGCTAATTTCTATAGATTTTTATTTTTTAAAGGGAAAGAATACAGACAAACCTTAATTTACAATTGGGAAAATGTACAAGGCTAAGGGGGGCCTTGCAGAGGGGAACTTAAAATCTGGTACAGTCTGATCAGTCTTAGTACCATGGCCATGAAATACTGTACTGAATACTGTTAGGGTTGCGTCAATTCAAATCTGGTATTAGAACAAGTTATAACACTGATTCACTGATTGTACTCTATGTACTTTTATTAGCTAAGCAATAAATGGCAAATGCAATTTTCGTATATATGGGCTCACTGTAATACCACGCAGGGCAGAACAGGGAACTGACAGGATGTACGTAAACAGCTGTTCTTATACTGTGATAGACATAGTTCCAACTCGTCTGTTGGCCTATCACAGTAGAGGCTGAGCGTGGTTTAGACTTGCTCAGCCTATTGCAGGCGCTCAGGCTGGTCCCCGCCTCTTGGCGCTTCTTGGAGTCCTCCCTCCGTCGATGTATAGATTCCTACTGTTCTGGCATCACCCCCTAGTTATAACAGTTGCTCAGTTCCTGCTATTGTGTTGTTCAGTATTTTTCCATCTCAGTTAAACCTCGTGATGACCACCCCTCCCTATACCTGATTAACCACAACTTTGTAAGATACAGCAAGTCACACCTTCTGCTCAATATTGTCACAGCAAGTCACACCATGTGCTCAATATTGTCACATACAAACACAAGGACAAAGCATCTGCTGGGCTGTTATCTACAGTTTTGCAACATGCAGGTCACACCATGTTACTCAGTTCTTGTCACACACACAAACAGGCAAGTAGATGTAGCAAGCAGTTGTTTAATCTCATGATGATGCTCAAGTGCACAAATGCAGATACTTCACACAGCCAACATCAGATAATATTTAATCATATATATGGTAATGGCTATAATGTAAAACACAGAATCCCACAATACCAGTGTGAATGTTTATGTTGATATATTAAATTAAACAACCATTTTGTACTCTTTCCCTGCTACTGATTAATGTCCTAGTATTTTTCCCACTTCCCCTGTCAGGTTGTTACTACTGCTCTACTGCTATATTTTAAACTTAAAATCTAGTTATTATACTTTAATAATAACCAGCAACATACACAGTCAAAAACAATTTTTATTTTTTTAAAGTAGGCAAACTGAAATTATTATAAAAAATGAAATATAATATATTCATGACTGATTCTCACCTGCATTAAGTTAAGTCATACAATAATTAAGATTGTGTCACAGTCTGTTGATTCACACTATCTTACCTGTTGGTTTGTGGCCTCTCTCTCTCCACCCTCTCTGCCCGTCTCTGTCAGGATTTCATATTTTCCTGTTATTTTACCAATGGTCCATCCCGAGAATAAAATCTAACATTTTCTTATTGCATTTGTTATCATTCAAGTTATTGGTCATCTCTCAAGATCTTGTTTTAAATGTTTTATTTATGTATTTTTTAAACTGACTGAATCACAGAGGTAAAAAAATAACAGGTTCAAATGAACAGAACACTTTATAAAACAAATTAAGGGTACATCAAGGCGTTCTTTGTTAACATAGGCATAGGCTATTCATAGAAATGTTATGATAATTAAATAAATACAAATCAAGCGTTTCACCAAATCAAATGTTCGTCAAAACACATAGGCTAGCCTACATCATATCCAAATATAACCACAATATAAAATAAAATAAATGTGAGCCTTCTGATGCTGAAGAAGATGAGGAGCATGAATATAACTGCACCCAAGCTAAGAGGAGACCTGCACAGCACAGTGAAGAAAGTAAGGAAGATTGCGTGTCACTTTCACAAGTCAGGGGTCAGTGATGACAAGCTACAGGGGTAGGTTATATGAAGGAAGAGTTAAGGAATGAGCTCAAGATTAAATTGGACTGCAGAGCTCAAGATGAAATTGGACTGCAGCACATGGTGGAACAGTCTGGCAGATAAGGTAGATATTGTGTGTAGCACAATGCTGTTTGCAATGGAACCCATCACTCGCAGCCATTTCTGCTACAATTTCATCCAGTGCTTCTGTCAAATTGAGGTAAAACTGCATCTTTCTAGGATGTTTTTCTGCATTAGCTGAAGCGCCCTGTCTGCACTTGGTGGTGTAGGCCTGCATGTCGGATTAATCCACTTGTTGAATATATAGGCTACATTTTATTCTGCACTTTCAGAATACAGTGAACCTCTGCTACACAGTATGTAACCCTACCCTACCCGTAGCCAGGGGCAGTTTTAGAAGGGTACGTTTGTTAAGGCAGTTTTGAAGTATTGTGGCTGACTTTAGGACCGTGCGGATGGCTCGGAGCTGGTGGGAAGGCTGATTGATTGGCTGGCTGGCTTTAGGACTTTGAAGTGCACAACTGCAGTTGTCGAACAGCGCAACTTCTCTCACACTTGAGTTGACGAAAGCAGTGCAGACAAGAAGATGGCTAGATAACTGCTGTTTGACTTGAAAGGAAACCAAATTAGGTTTAAATCACGGTGCTGAGCTAGCTAATAGCTAATTTCTGTATATTTGTTGTAAAATGTTATGTATGTTCCTTATCGACTGAGATGAATGACACTACAGCAGCTATGGTGATAATGGCTGGAGTATTTTTACTTGTATTTGCTGTTCTCCACATAGTTTTTGAGAGCTTTTACATTTAGCAGAAATTCAGTAACTTCGCTTCCTTTGGGGGGGGGGCATCCTTGGTGTCCTGTTCTAGATGGCACGGTAGAATTAACTTCACAATGGAGACTGAAGTACTAATACTTTTAGCTTTATATCTGAAGCATGGTAACGATTAACACTGTTAACGCAGGCACCCTTCCAGCTATAAGACTGCTCATTTACATATCCCCTTGACCTTCAACCTCAAGTGTTACTGATTGGCTGTTAAACACAAGGGATGAAACCAAAATAGTACTTTTTGGTAAAAACTCAACTCGTCGTGTTTGGAGGACAAAGAATGCTGAGTTGCATCCAAAGAACACCATACCTACTATGAAGCATGGGGGTGGAAACATTATGCTTTGGGGCTGTTTTTCTGCAAAGGGACCAGGATGACTGATCCGTGTAGAGGAAAGAATGAATGGGGCCATGTATCGTGAGATTTTGAGTGAAAACCTCCTTCCATCAGCAAGGGCATTGAAGATGAAACGTGCCTGGGTCTTTCAGCATGACAATGATCCCAAACACACCGCCCGGGCAATGAAGGAGTGGCTTCGTGAGAAGCATTTCAAGGTCCTGGAGTGGCCTAACCAGTCTCCAGATCTCAACCCCATAGAAAGTCTTTGGAGGGAGTTGAAAGTCCGTGTTGCCCAGCAACAGCCCCAAAACATCACTGCTCTAAAGGAGATCTGCATGGAGGAATGGGCCAAAATACCAGCAACAGTGTGTGAAAACCTTGTGAAGACTTACAGAAAACGTTTGACCTCTGTCATTGCCAACAAAGGGTATATAACAAAGTATTGAGATAAACTTTTGTTATTGACCAAATACTTATTTTCCACCATAATTTTCAAATAAATTCATTAAAAATCCTACAATGTGATTTTCTGGATTTTTTTTTCTCATTTTGTCTGTCATAGTTGAAGTGTACCTATAATGAAAATTACAGGCCTCTCTGTCTTTTTAAGTGGGAGAACTTGCACAATTGGTGGCTGACTAAATACTTTTTTGCCCCACTGTACATAACTATTCAGACCCTTTACTCAGTACTTTGTTGAAGCACATTTGGCAGTGATTACAGCCTTGAGTATTCTTGGGTATGACGATACAAGCTTGGCACACCTGTATTTGCGGAGTTTCTCCCATTCTTCTCTGCAGATCCTCTCAAGCTCGGTCAGGTTGGATGGGGAGCATTGCTGCACAGCTATTTTCAGGCCTCTCCAGAGATGTTTGATCAGTTTCAAGTCCGGCTCTGGCTGGGCCACTCAAAGACATTCAGAGACTTGTCCCGAAGCCACTCCTGCGTTGTCTTGGCTGGGTGCTTAGGGTCGTTGTCCTGTTGAAAGGTGAACCTTCACCCCAGTCTGAGGTCCTGAGTGCTCCATAGCAGGTTTTCATCAAGGATCTGTCTGTACTTTGCTCCATTCATCTTTGCGTTGATCCTGACTAGTCTCCCAGTCCCTGCAGCTGAAAAACGTCCCCACAGCATGATGCTGCCACCACCATGCTTCAACGTAGGGATGGTGCAGACCTCCAGACGTGATGCTTGGCATTCAGGCTAAAGAGTTCAATCTTGGTTTCATCAGACCAGATGATCTTGTTTCTCATCGTCTGAGAGTCTATAAGTACCTTTTGGCAAACTCCAAGTGCATTTTATTGAGGAGTGGCTTCCGTCTGGCCCTTCTACCATAAAGGCCTGATTGGTATAGTGCGGCAGAGATGGTTGTCCTTCTGGAAGGTTATCCCATATCCACAGAGGAACTCTAGAGCTCTGTCAGAGTGACCATTGGGTTCTTGGCCCGGACCAAGGCCCTTCGCCCCCGATATCTCAGCTTGGCTTGGGCGGTCAGTTCTAGGAAGATTCTTGGTTGTTCCTAACTTCTTCCATGTAAGAATGATGGAGGCCGCTGTGTTCTCTGGGATCTTCAATGATGCAGAAATGTTTTGGTACCCTTCCCCAGATTTGTGCCTCGACACAATCCTTTCTCGGAGCTCTACGGACAATTCCTTCGACCTCATGGACCTTACATAGACAGGTGTGTGCCTTTCCAAATCATGTCCAATTAATTGCATTTACCACAGGTGGACTCCAATCAAGTTGTAGAAACATCTCAAGGATAATCAGTGGATACAGGATGCACATGAGTTCAATTTCGAGTTTCCTAGCAAAGGGTCTGAATACTTTTAATACATTTGCAAAACTGTTTTCGCTTTGTCATTATTGGGTATTGTGTGTAGATTGTTGAGTATTTTTATTTATTTAATCCATTTTAGAATAAGGCTGTAACAAAATGTGGAAAAACTAAAGGGGTCTGAATACTTTCCGAAGACACTGTAAGCTGAAAGCACTCAAATTTGCCAGCTGCCAAGAACCTTACTGACAGTCCTTTGCTCTCCTTTGAAAAAAAAACTTGTCATCTTTCTTTTCTCTTCTTGTCTGGTAGCACATCCATTGCTAACTTGCTGACCCTATAATGAATACTGAGACAGTGATTGTGCAAGTTATTCTGTTGCTAGCAAGTTCTTGGCTTCATAACATTCACCATCAGTTTTTCACACAGCCAGAACTACCCAGCGCTAGCTAGTTAGATTAAACCTGACACAGCTAAAAATGACTCAACTGTAAATGTAAAGCTATGTCACGTTGTATAAATGATAGGAGACAGGCGCAGGAATACGTAATAGGGTTTTTTAATACTCCACCCAAAAATACAACATGCCAAGAAAGACACAGGGACAAATCCCAAAACAAACACGTATACAAAAACACAGTGAAGTAACCCAAACAAAGGGCGAGGTTAAACCTCTAATAAATACACGTGACGAGACTCGTAATAACGAGTACACAATACACGCAGCACGAAAGCAGAAACCACAAAGCACAGGTACACACAAGACCGACAAACATGGGAACAGTAACCTACAAGACAATGGTGAACAGAGGGCACATATATACAATTACTAATCAGGAGAAATGGGAACCAGGTGTGTGTAATGAAACAGTTCAGTGAAGCCTAGAGGCCTGTGACGTAGACCTCCGGAGCTGGTGCACGGAATGAGCAGCAGTACCAGGGGAATCCCTGACAAACTAGCTCATAGCCAGGAGAAAGCTAATGGTTGCTGACTTTCGTACTAACATATAAAAGGTTATTTACATTCATACACTTTTTACTTAAACTTACTTTGTTGTTGCCATCAATTACTTTACCCGGTGCGGTGAGTAATGATGGTGGATGTGCACAGTGCTTTTTCTCCCATTATAGCTTCTGTGACAGCATGGGCAGCACTATTGAGGCTATCTCCATTTAATGTAGTAAATGTTATTCTTCTTCATTGGCTGATCGTGCCCAACTCTTAGGAATCACCACACAGTTGACCACTTTCAAATGGTGGAAGCCCTCAGTGGCAATCTCCATGCTAATACAGGTTATATCCATGATGAGTCCTCCATCTACTGTATCTCTATGACAACAGGCAAATTCCAATGTGAAGTAATTTTATCAAATGCCAAGTTTGTCCGCTTATATCAGTGCATTTGTAACAATCTAACCATTATGAAACTTCTATTCAATTATATAAGCCTCACTTAGCAAATGAGCAAAAACAGTTTTTGTTGACCAAATTCGACGTTCTCATTTACCTCCATAAAAAAATTCCTCACTTAATATCTAAAAGTCGTTTTTATTTTTTATTTATTGTGTGTGTGTGTGTGTGTGGGGGGGGGGGGGGGGTGACCATTTTACCTGCTTCTAACATTGGGCTAGGGGGACATGTCCTCCCGGTCCCCCCCGGCTTATATGCCCTTGTTCACAGGTTCAACTCAAAGAGCATGGCTCCTGCTATGCTTATTGCCGCTGTGTGTTCTAATTACAAACAGTTTCAGCATTTAATGAGACTTCTAACACCTGCAGTAGGCAAGAAGTGAAATGAAAATAAAAACGTCTTCTTAGTCAGAATATCCTGTTACAGCTCTTGTCTCTCTTATTACATGGAATGGAAATGGGAATTTATGTACAGTACCAGTCAAAGGTTTGGACATACCTACTCATTCCAGGGTCTTTCTTTATTTTGACTATTTTCTACATTGTAGAATAATAGTGAAGACATCAAAACTATGAAATTACACATACGGGAATCATGTAGTAACCAAAAAAGTGTTAAAAACAAATCAAAATATATTTTATATTTGAGATTTTTAAAAGTAGCCACCCTTTGCCTTGATGACAGTTTTGCACACTCTTGGCATTCTCTCAACCAGCTTCACCTGGAATGCTTTCCCAACAGTCTTGAAGGAGCTCCCACATATTCTGAGCACTTGTTGGCTGCTTTGCCTTCACTCTGCGGTCCAACTCATCCCAAACTATCTCAATTGAGTTGAGGTCGGGTAATTGTGGCGGCCAGGTCATCTGATACAGCACTCCATCACTCTCCTTTTCGGTCAAATAGCCCTTATACAGCCTGGAGGTGCATTGGGTCATTGTCTTGTTGAAAAACAAATGGTAGTGCCACTAAGCGAAAACCAGATGGGATGGCGTATCGCTGCAGAATGCTGTGGTAGCCATGCTGGTTAAGTGTGCCTTGAATTCTAAATAAATTACAGACAGTGTCACCAGCAAAGCACCATCACACCTCCTCCCCCATGCTTCATGTTGGGAACCACAAATGCAGAGATCATCCATTCACCTACTCTGCATCTCACAAAGACATGGCG
This sequence comes from Oncorhynchus mykiss, assembly GCF_013265735.2. Taxonomy (NCBI): domain Eukaryota; kingdom Metazoa; phylum Chordata; class Actinopteri; order Salmoniformes; family Salmonidae; genus Oncorhynchus; species Oncorhynchus mykiss. The sequence goes on along the minus strand of NC_048587.1, from coordinate 32,441,068 downwards.
GTTGGATCCAAAAATCTCAAATTTGGACTCATCAGACCAAAGGACAGATTTCCACCGGTCTAATGTCCGTTGCATGTGTTTCTTGGCCCAAGCAATTCTCTTCTTATTATTGGTGTCCTTTAGTAGTGGTTTCTTTGTCAGCAATTCAACCATGAAGGCCTGATTCACACAGTCTCCTCTGAACAGTTGATGTTGAGATGTGTCTGTTACTTGAACTTTGTGAAGCATTTATTTAGGCTGTGATTTCTAAGGGAAACGATTTCTGGGGTTGGTAGAGTGCTTCACTTCTGTTGTTACTACAGAACCCTCGGATCAACCCTTAAAGAGATGGGTGGGGCTAAAACTTAAGAGGGTGTGAACGATGCTGAATGGGCATGGACAAAGAAGGGCTCTCCAGTAGTAGTACCAAAAGATTCAAAGGCCATTTTCTCAAAAGTGAGTTTACAAGTTTATCAACTTTCAAAGCAAAATTACTCTCTCATTGTTCCTCAACTGTAGTGAATGATATACCATTTTGTAGCTCTGAGTCTACTTTTATCCAAAAAACACAATTTAACATTTTGCTTCATAAGACCGATTTTAGCTGATCGGTCACATATAAAATATTTTTGATTTGTTTAACACTTTTTTGTTTACTAGAAGATTCCATATGTGTTATTTCATAGTTCTACACTATTATTCTACAATGTAGAAAATAGTAAAAATTAAGCAAAACCCTGGAATAAGTAGGTGTGTCTAAACTTTTGACTGGTACTGTATGTGGATTTTCTTGTTGCCATTTTTACAATTTATCTACCTACCTACCTTGCCTGCTGTTGGACAAAGAGAAAGAAAGAAAGCTCAGGAAAGGAACCTGGGGATGTGAATACAAATCAACATAAATAAGGTAGCTCTGTTCTGCCTTATTATTATTCGACCATGCTGGTCATTTATGAACATTTGAACATCTTGGCCATGTTCTGTTATAATCTCCACCCGGCACAGCCAGAAAAGGACTGGCCACCCCTCATAGCCTGGTTCCTCTCTAAGTTTCTTCCTAGGTTTTGGCCTTTCTAGGGAGTTTTTCCTAGCCACCGTGCTTCTACACCTGCATTGCTTGCTGTTTGGGGTTTTAGGCTGGGTTTCTGTACAGCACTTTGAGATATCAGCTGATGTACAAAGGGCTATATAAATAAATTTGATTTGATTTTGATTTGATCAGCATGATGAACTCCTGTCCAACAGGATAAGCCTCAGTGCATCACCAGACCCAGGCTTCTGCAATTTTCCGGGAATATGACAGGAAACAAATTAAGATTCTTGAAGGTTCCTCTCCCACTGTCAGTGCAACAAGGACAGTTCAAGCTTTTTCCCCTTAAAATGAATGATAAAATCTACAGGGTTCGAATAAGGCAATTACCGAGTACATTTGATGAAAATACTTCAGGTTCCACCATTATCTGCTCTTCCTGGGATCTTGATTACAAATGTACAGCCTTTTTCTAAGTGTAAATGTGAGTTTTTACTCGTCTGGGCTGACTGTCAGACCTGAGTGAAGCTACCGCACTCATATGAGGCATTGTAGGATGCAGGAGAGCTATATCTTATCATATTGATGCAGGTGTTGCATAAGCATAATGCTTTTTTTAAGTGATAGAATGGATAACTTTCCAGTGCCAATTATACTCCACAGATTATCTTTTGATCAACTTTGACATATCACTACTTTATTTTGGAGCAAAATAATGAATCATATCCATTCAAATATGTTCTGAAACATTGTCAATATCACTTTGCAATGACGCATGACTGTAATGACACTGTAATTACATTGTAATGACTCTTTTCTTACAAGAGGGACAAGTCTATCACTTCACCTCATCTGTCTGGCCTAGCAGGCTCGGGGGACTAGAGTGGTGGACACTTCAAGCTTCAGTCTAGTTTAGAGCTGCATGCTATTTTTCATCAGTTCCCCAGGCCTTTCGTCCTGGTCTGTGATAGACACTTCCATAATCACACTCTATTCACCCTGCTATGTATAATTACCCTTCCCCGGGCTACCGGCTGGGGACTTTTTTTGTGTGTGCAGCGGGTCACCCATCACTCCTGCCGTATGGCTCAGCTGTAATTGCTGTGTGGCGAGGTGGGTAAAATATCCACGGTGTGATTCGCAATTGCCTGCTATTCAGTGTAATTGTCACGGCATTACATTGCTTTTCTTCGTTGCAATCAAAGGAGTGACAGTGAAAGCAATAATATCAAGATTTTTTTTAATGAAAGGAGGTTAACTGCTACGGTTATCAAGATAAGTTACACACACAGAGGGCTTCTTCAGAAAAAGACAGACTAAAAAAGGTGAGGCAAAACCAGTTTTGAAACATTAAATTAGCACATACATGCAGACAGACAGACAGACAGACAGGTACACAGTATATCCATACACACGGAGTCACTGTCCCTCCTATCCATATCCAGTCCAGAGTCTACTGTCCAGGCCAGGCTATTCCTGAAGGGATCCTGAAGGTGTTGATGGGGAGCAAGCCTCCAGCCCTCACATTGATTGATATCAGCCTGTAATCTCCAAAGAGACCTTTAGAAGTCTGATTTAGTGAGGCCACTCTGGGCGCAACCTAACTGGGATCGATATGTGCCTGTTAGCACCATGCAGCTCTGGACCAAGCCACTGACTCTGGTAGCTACTGAGGAAAGAGCGGGAAGGAGGGGAGGAGGGGAAAGAGAGAGAGAGAGGGGCGGAGGGAAGTAGAGCGGGAGAGAGCGAAAGAGAGAGAGGACCCAGGGATCCAACCTTTTTCTACCCCTGAGGACACTCTCTGAACAGAATCTACCAATGATGGGAACCTTTCGATCCAAAACTGTTTTTATTTAGGGAAAATGGCGAGACCATTGTAAGAAAGCAACTTATAATAGGGGCTTGTAGATGCTTTTGGTGTATTCACTTGCTCCTCATGCATAGAGATAAACGATTTCAACCAGGTGGAGTCTCATGGGTGAAATTATGATTTATCTTCCCAGGCATATGCTGTTTTCCTCTCCAGGTATATCACTCCATAGCCATTTAGCTTGAGACATTTTATTTAAGATTATTGATATGAAATAATTGCTTTTCTGGGGAAAAGAGACTTACCAACTCAGTGTCTCCCGTTCCATTTGGAGGAAAATTTGTCTGTGTACTTTGTAAGCTGGAAACACAAAGTACATTTAACTGAAGTGATATCCAGCCATAATCAAATTGAAGGCTGTCACATTAGAGCTTGGCAAAACATGAGACAAAGTATTGGCAGGTCCTCTGGCCATTTCCTGCGATTTCTTTTAGTCCCTGAAACACCCATTACAAATATTAGTGCTGAAGAAAGCATCAGGCTGTGGCTGTGTCATTCCAGGCTTTGTCATTACCGGCCGTGACCGGGAGTCCCATAGGGCTGTGCAAAATTGGCCCAGTGTTGTCCGGTTTAGGGGAGGGTTTGGCCCAGCAACGTCTGGGTTAGGGGAGGGTTTGGCCCAGTGTCGTCCGGGTTAGGGGAGGGTTTGGCCCAGTGTCGTCCGGGTTAGGGGAGGGTTTGAAAACAACGTGTTAACCCTCGCAAGGCTGCAGGCCCAGACGGCATCCCCAGCTACGTCCTCAGAGCATGCGCAGACCAGCTGGCTGGTGTGTTTACGGGCATATTCAATCAATCCTTATCCCACTCTGCTGTTCCCACATGCTTCAAGAGGGCCACCATTGTTCCTGTTCCCAAGGAAGCTAAGGTAACTGAGCTAAATTACTATCGCCCGTTGCACTCACTTCAGTCATCTTGAAGTGCTTTGAGAGACTAGTCAAGGACCATATCACCTCCACCCTAACTGACACCCTAGACCCACTCCAATTTGCTTACCGCCTAAGTAGGTCCACAGATGACGCAATCGCAACCACACTGCACGCTGCCCTAACCCATCTGGACAAGAGGAATACCTATGTGAGAATGCTGTTCATCGACTACAGCTTAGCATTTAACACCATAGTACCCTTCAAACTCGTCATCAAGCTTGAGTCTCGACCCCGCCCTGTGCAACTGGGTACTGGACTTCCTGACGGGCCGCCTCCAGGTGGTGAGGGTAGGTAACAACATCTCCACCCCGCTGATTCTCAACATTGGGGCCCCACAAGGGTGCGTTCTGAGCCCTCTCCTGTACTCCCTGTTCACCCACGACTGCGTGGCCATGCACGCCTCCAACTCAATTATCAAGTTTGCAGACGACACTACAGTGGTAGGCTTGATTATCAACAATGACGAGACTGCCTACAGGAAGGAGGTGAGGGCCCTCGGAGTGTGGTGTCAGGAAAATAACCTCACACTCAACAAAACAAAGGAGATGATTGTGGACTTCAGGAAACAGCAGAGGGAGCACCCCTCTATCCACATCGATGGGACAGTAGTGGAGAGGGTAGTAACTGCTCCGCCCACAACTGTAAGGGTCTCCAGAGGGTAGTGAGGTCAGCACAACACATCACCGGGGGCAAACTACCGGCCCTCCAGGACACCTACACCACCCATGTCACGGGAAGGCCATAAAGATCATCAAGGACAACAACCACCCGAGCCACTGCCTGTTCACCCCGCTGTCATCCAGAAGGTGCATCAATGCAGGGACCGAGAGACTGAAAAACAGCTTCTATCTCAAGGCCAACAGACTGTTAAACAGCCACCACTAACATTGAGTGGCTGCAACCAACATACTGACTCAACTCCAGCCACTTTAATAATGGAAATTGATGTAAAAAATGTATCACTAGCCACTTTAAACAATGCCACTTGATATAATGTTTACATACCCTACATTACCCATCTCATATATATATATATATGTACAGTGGGGCAAAAAAGTATTTAGTCAGCCACCAATTGTGCAAGTTCTCCCACTTAAAAAGATGAGAGAGGCCTGTAATTTTCGTCACAGGTACACTTCAACTATGACAGACAAAATGAGAAAAAATCCAGAAAATCACATTGTAGGATTTTTTATGAATTTATTTGCAAATTATGGTGGAAAATAAGTATTTGGTCACCTACAAACAAGCAAGATTTCTGTCTTTCACAGACCTGTAACTTCTTCTTTAAGAGGCTCCTCTGTCCTCCACTCATTACCTGTATTAATGGCACCTGTTTGAACTTGTTATCAGTATAAAAGACACCTGTCCACAACCTCAAACAGTCACACTCCAAACTCCACTATGGCCAAGACCAAAGAGCTGTCAAAGGACACCAGAAACAAAATTGTAGACCTGCACCAGGCTGGGAAGACTGAATCTGCAATAGGTAAGCAGCTTGGTTTGAATAAATCAACTGTGGGAGCAATTATTAGGAAATGGAAGACATACAAGACCACTGATAATCTCCCTCGATCTGGGGCTCCACGCAAGATCTCACCCCGTGGGGTCAAAATGATCACAAGAACGGTGAGCAAAAATCCCAGAACCACACGGGGGGACCTAGTGAATGACCTGCAGAGAGCTGGGACCAAGTAACAAAGCCTACCATCAGTAACACACTACGCCGCCAGGGACTCAAATCCTGCAGTGCCAGACGTGTCCCCCTGCTTAAGCCAGTACATGTCCCGGTTCGTCTGAAGTTTGCTAGAGAGCATTTGGATGATCCAGAAGAAGATTGGGAGAATGTCATGTGGTCAAATGAAACCAAAATAGTAATTTTTGGTAAAAACTCAACTCGTCGTGTTTGGAGGACAAAGAATGCTAAGTTGCATCCAAAGAACACCATACCTACTGTGAAGCATGGGGGTAGAAACATCATGCTTTGGGGCTGTTTTTCTGCAAAGGGACCAGGATGACTGATCCGTGTAAAGCACATATGTCAGAGTCAAGGCCCGCGGGCCACATCCGGCCCGCAAGAAGGTTTTTTACGGCCCCTGGGATGATCTTGATTTATTATTAGAACCGGCCCGCAGCAAGCCGGCAGCCCGCAGATCTTTTACACGCACCAATACTACATTTCCCACAATGCAAAGGTGACGCACCGAGCAGTAGGCTGCTTCATTTCAATATTTATTGGCACAGCAGTCGTCAGCATCACAGTAAAATTAACTTTCAGATACCCATCAAAAATGGCAAAACGGAAGGTGGATACTGAGAACCGGGGGTTTCAAACAAGGTGGGAGTCGGAGTATATGTTCACGAAGGTAGCTGGAAAACCTGTGTGTCTTCTGTGTGGAGAAAGTGTGGCGGTACTGAAAGAGTATAATCTGAGACGACATTATGAAACGAAACACGCGGACAAAAACAAGAATATGGACATGGAACAAAGGCTACAAAAGGCAGAGGAATTAAAACGAGGCCTCAAATCTCGACAGGCTCTGTTCAAAAAAGCCAAATCACAAGGCCAGGCTGCTGTCAAGGCCAGTTTTATTTTGGCAGAAGAGATCGCTAAATCAGCCCGGCCATTTACGGAGGGGGATTTCATCAAAAACTGCATGATTAAAGTTTGTGACGAAGTTTGCCCAGAAAAAAGGCAACTCTTTTTAAATGTGAGTCTGAGCAGAAACACCATTGCCGAGAGAGTAGACCAGTTGTCCATCAATCTAAAAGAGCAGCTTGTGAAAAAGGGAAAAGATTTTATTGCATATTCCTTGGCTGTGGATGAGAGCACCGACATTTCTGACATTGCCCAGTTGTCAATTTTCATCCGCGGAGTGGACTCCAACCTAAGCGTGACAGAGGAGTTTTTGGCTTTACGTCCTATGCATGGCACAACTACGGGGCATGATTTGTATGAAGAGGTGTCAAGATGTGTAAATGAGATGGAGCTGCCTTGGGAAAAACTCGTGGGTTTGACAACCGACGGAGCACCTGCGATGTGTGGACACAGGAGCGGACTGGTGGCGAAGATACGGGAAAAGATGCAAGAGGAAAACGCGACAGGTGAGCTGACAGCTTATCATTGTATCATACACCAGGAAGCGTTGTGCGGTAAAGCCTTGAAAATGGAGCATGTAATGAGCATCATCACGCGCACAGTTAACTTTATCAGAGCCAAAGGTTTGAATCACCGCCAGTTCAAGGCATTTCTGACGGAGTTAGAAACGGAGCATGGTGATTTGCCTTATCACACAGAGGTGCGATGGCTAAGCCAGGGAAAGGTGCTTCAAAGATGTTTCGAGCTTCGTGAGGAGATTTGTCTGTTCTTGGACAGCAAAGGGAAAGACACAACACAACTCCGAGACGAAATGTTTCTGTGTGAAATGGCTTTTCTGTGTGACATTACGAGTCATCTGAATGCAATAAACTTGCAGCTGCAGGGTCGGGATCGTGTCATCTCTGATATGTACAGTACAGTGAAGGCATTTAAAACCAAACTGACTCTGTGGGAGACGCAGATGCGGAAAGAAAATTTGAGCCACTTTCCCAGCTGCCAGACCATGAAAGAGAAGCTCTCTACCAGTGCGTTCCCGAGCACACAGTTGGCTGATAAAATAGGTATGCTTGCCGCTGACTTTCGACGCCGATTTGCTGACTTTGAAGCACAAAAAAGCAGGTTGGAACTGCTCGGTAACCCATTTGCTGTTGACGTGGAAAGCTCACCACCAAACCTCCAAATGGAGTTGATTGACCTCCAATGCAATGATGCACTGAGGGCAAAATATGCGGCAGTGGGTGCTGCGGAGTTCGCCCGTTTCCTCCCCGGCACAATGCCCCAGCTGCGCATCCAGGCTGCTCAAACGTTGTCTATGTTTGGCAGCACATACCTGTGTGAACAACTGTTTTCTTTGATGAACCTGAACAAAACATCACACAGAAGTCGACTTACTGCTGAACACCTCCACTCAATTCTGAGGATTTCTTCAGCTCAGAGCCTTACCCCGAACATTGATGAACTTGTGGAAAAGATGGGACACCACCAAGTATCACCCTCAACCTCAAACAAGTGAACATTACTGTGCAATCACATATTTAGAGTTTTTACTCAGTTCAAGTTTAAAAGTTAAAATGTAATATTTGTTTTCACTGCATGTTACTTCTCCTTAAACAAAGTGTTGTTTTTGATTAATAGATTTTTGCACTTTATTTTTTTGTATTTCAATCCAATTATATTTTAAAAATATTTCAGTTGAGTGGATGATAGAAAATTGCTATTATTGTTTTTTCTTTGAAGTAAATTTAGCCCACTTTTGCTAAAATAGAAAATATAGTCTACTGATGGTGCCTTGAATACCGGTTTCTTTCATTTAATGTTCATGTTATGGGGATATTTATATAAAGGAAATTTGTCTTTTGTGTCTGTTGAAAATTAAAGATTACTGACAGAGCCATAAGAAAATATTGCTTTATTTATCTGATCATATTGTAATATATTTGTTAGGTTTTCAGTAGGTTCAATTAGGTTCACTAGACTATATGCGTCATTTAAAAATTTTTCAATGAACATTCGAACAGTCCGGCCCTCGTCTTGTAGCTGATTTTTTTATTTGGCCCTCCGTCCATTTGACTTTGACACCCCTGGTGTAAAGGAAAGAATGAATGGGGCCATATATCGTGAGATTTTGAGTGAAAACCTCCTTCCATCAGCAAGGGCATTGAAGATGAAACGTGGCTGGGTCTCTCAGCATGACAATGATCCCAAACACACCACCCGGGCAACGAAGGAAGGAGTGGCCTAGCCAGTCTCCAGATCTCAACCCCATAGAAAATCTTTGGAGGGAGTTGAAAGTCCGTGTTGCCCAGCAACAGCCCCAAAACATCACTGCTCTAGAGGAGATCTGCATGGAGGAATGGGCCAAAATACCAGCAACAGAATGTGAAAACCTTGTGAAGACTTACAGAAAACGTTTGACCTCTGTCATTGCCAATAAAGGGTATATAACAAAGTATTGAGATAAACTTTTGTTATAACAAAGTATTAAGATAAACTTTTGTTAATGACCAAATACTTATTTTCCACCATAATTTGAAAACGGCAATCTGGGAGGCAAGGGCTGAGTGTACTAACCAGTATCAGGACTTTAAGGAGGAGATGATACGGGTTTTTGATCGATCTGTTTTTGGGGAGGAGGCTTCCAGGGTCCTGTCTTCCCTATGTCAAGGTAATCGATCCATAACAGACTACTCTATTGAGTTTCGCACTCTTGCTGCCTCCAGTGGCTGGAACGAGCCGGCTTTGCTCGCTCGTTTTCTGGAGGGTCTCCGCGCAGAGGTAAAGGATGAGATTCTCTCCCGGGAGGTTCCTTCCAGCGTGGATTCCTTGATTGAACTCGCTATTCGCATTGAGCGACGGGTTGATCTTCGTCACCGAGCTCGTGGAAAGGAGCTCGCATTCTCCGTTGCCCCCCTCTCCGCATCACTACCATCTTCCTCTGCCGGCTCGGGTGCTGAGCCTATGCAGCTGGGAGGTATCCGCATCTCGACTAAGGAGAGGGAACGGAGAATCACCAACCGCCTCTGTCTCTATTGCGGTTCTGCTGGTCATTTTGTCACTTCATGTCCAGTAAAAGCCAGAGCTCATCAGTAAGCGGAGGGCTACTGGTGAGCGCTACTACTCCTGTCTCTCCTTCAAGATCCTGCACTACCTTGTCGGTCCATCTACGCTGGACCGGTTCGTCAGCTTCCTGCAGTGCCTTAATAGACTCTGGGGCGGAGGGCTGTTTTATGGACGAGACCTGGGCTCGGGAACATGACATTCCTCTCAGACAGTTAAGGGAGTCCACGGCCTTGTTCGCCCTGGATGGTAGTCCTCTCCCCAGGATTCAGCGTGAGATGCTACCTTTAACCCTCACTGTTTCTGGTAATCATAGCGAAACCATTTATTTTTTAATTTTTCGTTCACCTTTTACACCTGTTGTTTTGGGCCATCCCTGGCTAGTTTGTCATAATCCTTCCATTAATTGGTCTAGTAATTCTATCCTCTCCTGGAACGTCTCTTGTCATGTGAAATGTTTAATGTCTGCTATCCCTCCTGTTTCCTCTGTCTCTTCTTCACAGGAGGAGCCTGGTGATTTGACAGGGGTGCCGGAGGAATATCACGATCTGCACACGGTGTTCAGTCGGTCCAGGGCCACCTCTCTTCCTCCACACCGGTCGTATGATTGTAGTATTGATCTCCTTCCGGGAACCACTCCCCCCCGGGGTAGACTATACTCTCTGTCGGCTCCCGAACGTAAGGCTCTCGAAGATTATTTGTCTGTAGCTCTTGCCGCCGGTACCATAGTCCCCTCCTCCTCTCCCGCCGGAGCGGGGTTTTTTTTTGTTAAGAAGAAGGACGGGTCCCTTCGCCCCTGCATAGATTATCGAGGGCTGAATGACATAACAGTGAAGAATCGTTATCCGCTTCCTCTTATGTCTTCAGCCTTCGAGATCCTGCAGGGAGCCAGGTTTTTCACTAAGTTGGACCTTCGTAACGCTTACCATCTCGTGCGCATCAGGGAGGGGGACGAGTGGAAGACGGCGTTTAACACTCCGTTAGGGCACTTTGAATACCGGGTTCTTCCTTTCGGCCTCGCTAACGCTCCAGCTGTCTTTCAGGCATTAGTCAATGATGTCCTGAGAGACATGCTGAACATCTTTGTTTTCGTTTACCTTGACGATATCCTGATTTTTTCACCGTCACTCCAGATTCATGTTCAGCACGTTCGACGTGTCCTCCAGCGCCTTTTAGAGAATTGTCTTTTTGTGAAGGCTGAGAAGTGCTCTTTTCATGCCTCCTCCGTCACATTTCTCGGTTCTGTTATTTCCGCTGAAGGCATTAAGATGGATCCCGCTAAGGTCCAAGCTGTCATTGATTGGCCCGTCCCTAAGTCACGCGTCGAGCTGCAGCGCTTTCTCGGCTTCGCGAACTTCTATCGTCGTTTCATCCGTAATTTCGGTCAGGTGGCAGCTCCTCTCACAGCCCTTACTTCTGTCAAGACGTGCTTTAAGTGGTCCGTTTCCGCCCAGGGAGCTTTTGATCTCCTCAAGAATCGTTTTACATCCGCACCTATCCTTGTTACACCTGACGTCACTAGACAGTTCGTTGTCGAGGTTGACGCGTCAGAGGTGGGCGTGGGAGCCATTCTTTCTCAGCGCTCCCTCTCTGACGACAAGGTCCACCCTTGCGCGTATTTTTCTCATCGCCTGTCGCCGTCGGAACGTAACTATGATGTGGGAAACCGCGAACTGCTCGCCATCCGCTTAGCCCTAGGCGAATGGCGACAGTGGTTGGAGGGGGCGACCGTTCCTTTTGTCGTTTGGACTGACCATAGGAACCTTGAGTACATCCGTTCTGCCAAACGACTTAATGCGCGTCAGGCGCGCTGGGCGCTGTTTTTCGCTCGTTTCGAGTTCGTGATTTCTTATCGTCTGGGCTCTAAGAACACCAAGCCTGATGCTTTATCTCGTCTCTTCAGTTCTTCAGTAGCCTCCACTGACCCCGAGGGGATTCTCCCTGAGGGGCGTGTTGTCGGGTTGACTGTCTGGGGAATTGAGAGGCAGGTAAAGCAAGCACTCACTCAAACTCCGTCGCCGCGCGCTTGTCCTAGGAACCTTCTTTTCGTTCCCGTTCCTACTCGTCTGGCCGTTCTTCAGTGGGCTCACTCTGCCAAGTTAGCCGGCCACCCTGGCGTTCGGGGTACGCTTGCTTCCATTCGCCAGCGTTTTTGGTGGCCCACCCGGGAGCATGACACGCGTCGCTTCGTGGCTGCTTGTTCGGTCTGCGCGCAGACTAAGTCCGGTAACTCCCCTCCTGCCGGCCGTCTCAGGCCGCTTCCCATTCCCTCTCGACCGTGGTCTCACATCGCCTTAGATTTTGTCACCGGACTGCCTTCGTCAGCAGGGAAGACTGTTATTCTTACGGTTGTCGACAGGTTCTCTAAGGCGGCTCATTTTATTCCCCTTGCTAAGCTTCCTTCTGCTAAAGAGACGGCACAAATCATCATCGAGAATGTTTTCAGAATTCATGGCCTTCCGTCAGACGTCGTTTCGGACAGAGGTCCGCAATTCACGTCTCAATTTTGGAGGGAGTTTTGCCGTTTGATTGGGGCTTCCGTCAGTCTCTCTTCCGGCTTTCACCCCCAGTCTAACGGTCAAGCAGAACGGGCCAATCAGACTATTGGTCGCATCTTACGCAGTCTTTCTTTTCGCAACCCTGCGTCTTGGTCAGAACAGCTCCCCTGGGCAGAATACGCCCACAACTCGCTTCCTTCGTCTGCGACCGGGCTATCTCCTTTTCAGAGTAGCCTCGGGTACCAGCCTCCGCTGTTCTCATCTCAGTTCGCCGAGTCCAGCGTCCCCTCCGCTCAGGCTTTTGTCCAACGTTGCGAGCGCACCTGGAAGAGGGTCAGGTCTGCACTTTGCCGTTATAGGGCGCAGACTGTGAGAGCTGCTAATAAGCGTAGAACTAAGAGTCCTAGATATTGTCGCGGTCAGAGAGTTTGGCTCTCCACTCAGAACCTTCCCCTTAAGACCGCTTCTCGCAAGTTGACCCCGCGGTTCATTGGTCCGTTCCGTATTTCTCAGATCATTAATCCTGTCGCAGTGCGACTTCTTCTTCCGCGATATCTTCGTCGCGTCCACCCGGTCTTCCATGTCTCCTGTGTCAAGCCCGTTCTTCGCGCCCCCGCTCATCTCCCCCCCCCCCCCCCCATCCTTGTCGAGGGCGCACCCATCTACAGGGTCCGTAGGATTTTGGACATGCGTCCTCGGGGCCGTGGTCATCAGTACCTAGTAGATTGGGAGGGGTACGGTCCTGAGGAGAGGAGTTGGGTTCCCTCTCGGGACGTGCTGGACCGTGCGCTGATCGATGATTTCCTCCGTTGCCGCCAGGTTTCCTCCTCGAGTGCGCCAGGAGGCGCTCGGTGAGTGGGGGGGTACTGTCATGTATTGTCATGTTGTGTCTTGTTTCTGTCCTTTCTCTTCACCCTGTCTCCCTCTGCTGGTCGTATTAGGTTACCTTTTCTCCCCCTCTTTCCCCCAGCTGTTCCTTGTCTCCTCCTAACTACCTCGTCACCCCTTTTCCCACCTGTTCCCTTTTTCCCTCTGATTAGTCCTCTATATCTCTCTCTGTTTTTGTTTCTGTCTTTGTCGGATTCTTGTTTGTGTTATTCATGCCTGAACCAGACTATCGTCATGTTTGCTGCAACCTTGTCCTGTCCTGTCGGAATCTGCCGGTCCATCTGAGCCTACCTATGTTTTGTTATTAAAGAAGCTCTGTTTACGTTAATTCGCTTTTGGGTCCTCATTCACGCACCGTAACATATTCTTTATCCCTTTACACTTGTGTGTATAAGGAAGTAGTTGTGGAATTGTTAGGTTAGATTACTCATTGGTTATTACTGCATTGTCGGAACTAGAAGCACAAGCATTTCGCTATACTCGCATTAACATCTGCTAACCATGTGTATGTGACAAATCAAATTTGATTTGATTTAATTTATACGGACACGCCTGGTGCCCAAATTGATGAAGTATGTCGCACAGCTGAGAATTGAGTGGAGACGAATGAATTCGGTTCAGTTATCATGATGAGCCCTTCCCAGCTAGCTAGTTTATGCTTGCTAGCTGGCTGCAACAGCAGGATGACACTAATTAAAACTTGTAAAATAAAGCGTTTATTATTGGTCACCATCTGGATGTCACCATGACATGCCAATTAGCTAACGTTACGACAAGCCGGTGCAAATGACCAGTGCAACTATGTTGTATCAAGGTGCTTGATGACTTGAGTTGTTTCCACTGGGCAGAAGTTGCTTCCCACTTGGCAGCTGTATCACATGTCGCCAGCGGTAGCTGACGAGGCCAATTTGTTCCATCCCAATTGATTTGATTTTGAATACGATAGCAGCCTACATGAGAAATAACTTCTAATATTGGTAGTAACCATCTGGATGTCACCATGATACAGTCTACTGCTCAATGGGGAGAGTTTGCGCTGCAAACCGGCATCACAAAAACACTGGGCACAGTGTCTTTCGTTCCTGCTTGCCGAGCACTGCTGTATCGTAAGCAGAGGGAAGTAGCTAGCTAGTGTAGCCAATATCAGGCCAAGGTGACAGTTAAAGCAGATTAATTGTAGCTAGGGATTTTCACCGGAAATGTACAACTAGACATAGGTATTAAAAAACTGAACAATTACTCAGATAAAAAAATTCTGAACAGTCTCGGAAGTCCCAACTTCGGCAGACAAGCTTCACATTCTCACTAAAGTTTCTAGCCACAAGCATGAACTAGTTAGCTGAAAGGGCTCATCAGCGTAACCTACTGAACTGAATCCTTTTGTCTCCACTTGACTCTCAGCTGTGTGACATACAGTGAGGGAAAAAAGTATTTGATCCCCTGCTGATTTTGTACGTTTGCCCACTGACAAAGAAATTATCAGACTATAATTTTAATGGTAGGTTTATTTGAACAATGAGAGACAGAATTATAAAATAATCCAGATAAACGCATGTCAAAAATTTTAAAAAATGATTTGCATTTTAATGAGGGAAATAAGTATTTGACCCCTCTGCAAAACATGACTTAGTACTTGGTGGCAAAACCCTTGTTGGCAATCACAGAGGTCAGACATTTTGTTGTAGTTGGCCACCAGGTTTGCACACAACTCAGGAGGGATTTTGTCCCACTCCTCTTTGCAGATCTTCTCCAAGTCATTAAGGTTTCGAGGCTGATGTTTGGCAACTCGAACCTTCAGCTCCCTTAATGTGCTTCTTCTTGAGCCACTCCTTTGTTTCCTTGGCCGTGTGTTTTGGGTCATTGTCATGCTGGAATACCCATCCACGAATATTTTTTTTTGTTTTTTTTTTTGTTTTGAATTTTACCCCTTTTTCTCCCCAATTTCGTGGTATCCGATTGTTTAGTAGCTACTATCTTGTCTCATCGCTACAACTCCCGTACGGGCTCGGGAGAGACGAAGGTTGAAAGTCATGCGTCCTCCGATACACAACCCAACCAAGTCGCACTGCTTCTTAACACAGCGCCATCCAACCCGGAAGACAGCCGCACCAATGTGTCGGAGGAAACACCGTGCACCTGGCAACCTTGGTTAGCGCGCATGTCCGTATATCCTCTCTCGGCGGAGTCACTGCCGAACTGCCCGACAGGCTTGCCCTTTCCCCAGGTTTTAGCGAACCAAGTAAAATAGTATTGATGGATTCAGGATTTGGAAATGCACGATGGACACACTAGGGCACTTTACTATAACAGCAATAAATACAGATGGATTATTTCACATTATTGTCACTATTCCATTTTAGTTGTTAACTAGCTAACTAGCTAGCTAATCATGCTCACTAGCAGCTAAGCTAGCTAGCTAACTGCTGCAACCTAGGGAACTATGTTTCCTCTTGACATCCAAATTTTAGCTACAAACTACATAATTCGAAATTGACATGGCTGGCAAGATAGTTGTGTAGGAGTTTTGCTAACACCAGCTGATGATTGCTTGGCTTGCTAGCTAGTAAAAAAGCTGCTGGACATTTCGACAAATCACAGATGGGCCTGTCTTGGTCAAAGAGGATAATGTCATGTTTCAAGCAAATGTTAAGCATTTGTTTCAAATACAGCAACGGTTTGTTTCAAATACAAGTTTGAGATGGGGTTTTACTCTGATTTATGCTTTGGCCATAACTAAAAGTGAAGGATGAGTCAACAACATTATTTGGGTATGAGCAAACAGAATATGAGCTTTTAAAAATGAGATTTTCACTGGACAGTTACTTTAAGATTGACAATATGGTCAAAATATCTACACATTATGCACACTGATAAGTTTGTAATCATCAAAATAGGATTTTCTTTCATCTTCTGGATGAAAATGTGAAAGGTTAGTGGTGAATTGTTGCAGCTCGGGTAACAACTACATATCTGAGTTTCCCTCTTATAATTACAACTTGGAGGGTCATTCAAGTGAAACTTCCCAGTCGGAACTCTGAACTTAACTCCGACAGCACGTGAACGCACATTAGCATTTTAACCATAACGGAATGCATTAAAAATAGCTCTTCTCTTTGATTTCTTCATAACTAAAAACTCTAAAAAGCACTCTCACATCGGAGTTATCTCATTTCAGGTGTGGGAACAATGCAATTACTTAAAAGAAAAGAGAAACCTACACGCTGCTCATATCCCTTTTTTAAAATCATTCTTAAATGTCGGCCTCATGGCCTTCGTCATAGATTTTGTAAAAGTTTGTAGTCTCATTTCTTCATAATTTAACACAAAGTTTGAAGAAAATCACACATGGCCGATGAATAATTGAACCAACTCTATGTCAGATTAAATATTAATTGTGAAAAGCGACGTAATATTAATTGAAGTGAGCAAAGTTTGAGGCAAACTTTGGCCTTTTCAAAAGAGAGATCCCGTAGAGCAGGGCTCTTCAACCCTTTTCCTGGAGAGCTACCGTCCTGTAGGTTTCCGCTTCAACCATAATCTAGCGCACCTGATTCTAATTATTAGCTGGTTGATAAGATTAATCAGATTCGTTACAACAGGAGTTGAAATTAAAACCTATAGGAGGGCAGCTCTCCAGGAACATGGTTGGAGAGCCCTGCTGAACAGCAATGCAGTGTTAATTACGAAGGAAGATGGAGAATAAGAGGGTTGGATATTTTTGCATGTATTAAGCATATTTTAAATGGCTTCAATATTTCATCAGATGAGAGCGACAGTGTCACTGATTAATCACATCATCGGAGTGACTGACTGAGAGAGAGAAAAAGCCTAATGGACCAGAATAATTCTTCATATCAGTAATATAAACAATTGCACATTCCTGCACTGTAGGGCAGAATGAGATACAGTCAGAACAAGTACGTAGGAGGTTGGGACGAAAGGTGATGTGAGAGAAGGTGATGGAGAGGAAATGAGAAAAAGAGATGAGCAAAGGGAATGAAAGGTTGAAAATGAGAGAGAGGGAAAGAGGGAATGAGGGGGTTAGGGACGTGAGTGTGTTGTTAGGAGGAAGGTGAGCAGGGCTGTAAGAACAGCAGGAGGGGGATCAGAAATGACAGCAGACTAACTGGAGACGAATGAAACAGGAGCAGAGGTGACCTACAGAGACAAAACCCAGAGCGAGGACAGACAGAAAACAGAAGGAGGTAGAGGAGGAACTGACAGATACAGAGAAAGTTTCAGAGAGAGCAGATACAGACATACAGATACCCAGAGATAGCAGATACAGACATACAGATACCCAGAGAGAGCAGATACAGACATACGGAAACCCAGAGAGAGCAGATACAGGCATACGGACACCCAGAGAGAGCAGACACAGAGATACGGACACCCAGAGAGAGCAGATACAGACATACGGACACCCAGAGAGAGCAGACACAGACATACGGACACCCAGAGAGAGCAGACACAGACATACGGACACCCAGAGAGAGCAGATACAGACATACGGACACCCAGAGAGAGCAGATACAGACATACGGACACCCACAGAGAGCAGACACAGACATACGGACACCCAGAGAGAGCAGACACAGACAGACACACCCAGACACACCCACAGAGAGCAAACAACCAGACACAGACAGACTTGAAGGTAGCCATGGACAACGGGGATACAGAGAGGCCCTGAGATAAAGGATGGTATAGAGACACACAGAGAGGACGGATACAGATTTACTCTGTTAGACCTAGGACAAATAACACTCAGACATAGAGAGATATACTGTACATAGAGTCTAGGAAGAAAAACACATATGAATACAGAGAATAAAACAGACACGAAGAGGCAGAGAGAGCAGAGACAGATCCAGTTCAAATCCATACACAACAAACAATCCTTTCAAACCTATACACAGTATCAAATATTAATTGATGTCTGGGCACAGTCAACGCTGATGGGACAAACAGGCATTATAGGTCATGCAATGATTCACTTTTACCTCTGATCTAAAGGACATTGGACTGGGTTTGGTTTGATGGTTTTATTGAATAAGTATGTCTCTTTTCAAATGGATGAATTGAATGGACATGACTCTAATGGGCTGGATGAATTAAGGGACTGTGGTTGTAATGAAATGGAATTGCTCTCCTGGCGAGCAACAACTGCACATAGAGCAACCGTACTGTGAGGTCATCATCACTGGCCAGGAGGAGGAGGACGCAGGTCATGTAAGGGTGGAACACTATTTGTACTTTGGTATTTTAATAGGGATCCCCATTAGTTCCTGCCATGGCAGCAGATAGTCTTCCTGGGGTCCAGAAAAATTAAGGCAGTGATATACTATTTTAAATATGACATTACATTTCATAACACTTTACCCAATACATTTAGCGTGTTCCCTCAGGCCACTACTCCACTATCACATATTTACAATACAACATCCACGTGTACGTGTGTGTAGAGTGCGTGTCTTTTCATGTATATGTGTGTCTGTGCCTGTGTGTGTGTGTGTCTCTTCACAGTCCCCATTATTCCATAAGGTGTATTTTTATCTGTTTTTTAAGTCTACTGATTGGAATAGAGTTCCATGTATCCATGGCTCTATGTAGTACTGTGCGCCTCCCATAGTCTGTTCTTGACTTGGGGATTGTGAAGAGACCTCTGGTGGCATGTCTTGTGGGTTATGCATGGGTGTACAAGCTGTGTGCTAGTAGTTTAAACAGACACCTCAGAGCATTCAGTATGTCAACACTTCTTACAAAAACGAGTAGTGATGAAGTTAATCTCTCCTCCACTTTGAGCCATGAGAGATTTACATGCATATTATTAATATTAGCTCTCCGTGTACATTTAAAGGACAGCCGTGCTGCCCTGTTCTGAGTCTATTGTAATTTTCTGAGGTCTCTCTTTGTGGTACCTGACCACATGACTGAACAGTAGTCCAGGTGTGACAAAACTAGGGACTGTAGGACTTGCCTTGTTGATAGTGTTATTAAAAAGGCAGAGCAGTGCTTTATTATGGACAGACTTCTCCCCATCTTAGCTACTGTTGTATCAACATGTTTAGCAGTTTAGTCACCTCATCTTGCTAAATGTTCACATTATTTATTACAATATTTTTGTTTTGTTCTTAACACAATGCTTTTAGTTTTTGAAATATTTAAAACTAACTTATTCCTTGCCACCCATTCTGAAACTAACTGCAGCTATTTGTTAAATGTTGCAGGGATTTCACTCGCTGTAGCAGCTGATGTGTATAGTGTTGAGTCATCACATATGTAGACACACTGGCTTTACTCAAGGTCAATGGAATGTCATTAGTAAGGATTGAAAGAAGTAAGGGGCCTAGACAGCTGCCCTGGGGAATTCCTGATTCTACCTGGATTATGTTGGAGAGGCTTCCATTAAAGAACACCCTCTGGGTTCTGTTAGACAGGTAACTCTTTATCCACAATATAGTAGGGGGTGTAAAGCCATAACACAGCAGACTATGATTGATAATGTCAGAAGCCGCACTGAAGTTAACAAAACAGTAGCATGTCATAGCTCTTGGACATGTCTAAATAGTGATGAACTCAACAGTGGTACCTGCTCCAGGGGGAGTTAATGCCAAAGGCTTGATCTAGGAACAGCTTCTCTCAACCTTGCCTGAACCTTCTTTTTTAGGAAACAAAATCTAAATATATTATTGCCTGGATCACTTTCTGGGGAGAAACAAATACTATATTTTGCATCTGCTGTTCGGTCCAAACCAGTGTGACATTGTTGCCGCCCGTAGCATTGAAGGCAAGGGAAGTCAGCCAATTTATTTATACAATGAAATAAATTGCAAATCAGCGTTGATCTAAACTGAGCGAGCTCAACTTCAAATGGTTCTGGCGCACAAAAATAAATAAATTGCCAGTCAGCTTTGAGCTAAACTGAGCAAGATCAACTCCGAATGGTCCTGGCGCACCAAAATAAAGTGTCAAGGGAAGCCAGATTGGATTTGGCG
Organism: Oncorhynchus mykiss; assembly: GCF_013265735.2. NCBI lineage: Eukaryota > Metazoa > Chordata > Actinopteri > Salmoniformes > Salmonidae > Oncorhynchus > Oncorhynchus mykiss. Next base: position 32,421,223 of record NC_048587.1, on the reverse strand, counting down.
TCACTCATATCAATACTTCATTGACAGAAAAACTTGAATTGTTTCATCTAGTTGTGTTATTGTCCTCTTGTGGCTAGCTAGCCAGCTTCCTAAATTGTCCCTTTCTTAAATTAGCCATGGATGGAGACAGGGATTTGGACTTGTGATTTTACTTAATTCTCCTTACTGGTCAATGATTATAACAGCAATTCTGATCCAACCATTAATTCATACATTGTTGAGCCCCTGGCCTGAGAGGATGGAAGTTCAATATGTAGCTAGATGTAGAAGGCTAATGTTAACTAGCTAACGTTGCCCATGAATGGAAGTTAGGCTAGCGAGCAAGCAATTTAGCCTGGTAGCCTATGACAGCAAAAAATAAAAGCGTGTACTGTATGTATGTACTGTATGAGAGATAGACTGTTTTGTCAACACAAAAGAGAGGATGATGGCATTGGCGAAGTAGGGTGAGTCAACATGTTGTTATACTTGCACGAAGGTACATGTTGTGACGTTGTATTAGTTAATGTGACGACTGTTGCTCATCGAATGATTAAAGGTTTCTAATTGCGTGATTAACTGAATCAAGCAATTATGAACTCATTAACCTGGGGGACCATGGAAAATGTAGTTTAATTGAGTTTCTATTTCCCAAATTAACTCAAAGAATATCAGAATGTCGATTTTACAACAGTCGCTAATTAATCAGTTTCCTCTACGGTCTCATTCTGAACGTCGCATAATCTGCACGGACCCGGGTCTCACCAATGAGTTCGTACCACACCAATCTTAGTTGAGTATTTATTTACTATAAAGCTAAAATGATGATAAAAGATACACATACACAAAAACACATTCAAGGCTATTGATTAGAACTTAGTATAACGGGCTAACAGACTATGGTGCGTGTTTCCCAAAATGGGGAATTAAAAGAGAGAGAAAAAGAGAGAGTACACGAGAGAAATATACATTTGGGTGCATTTGTCAGCTATGCTAATTTTAACCCTAGCCTTTGCCCCAAACTGCCGCTATTATGGGTCAGAATATATTGATGTAATTATGTGTTGGAGGTCTTAGATGGGAAGCTCCCGGTGGGTCGTTTAGGCTTCTCAATGACACACTTCTCAGGCGCAACTCTCTGGTTGTCCTCACGATGTCAGTGTCCTTTTGGTCTGATTCCTCGCCCTTGCTCTGGGAGGGGTATTCTGAGGGCAGACAGCTCTGTAGCTCAGAGCTCACAGCGTAGGAATGAAACAGTGTAGATACCACGATTCGATGGAGAGTGGAGGTTAGGTGGTCCGGCTTGAATTCACCTGCTTAGACACAGCTACTCATCAGTAGCATGGGTAGAAAAAGATGTCTTTGTCTTCAACCTTGGGTTGAGTTTTGGGTTCGTTGACTTTTTAGACCTCGGCTGCAGCTCGGGTCACTTAGTCTGATCTGTTAATTCTTAGCTCTCATGTCTTATACCCTCGGGTCAGAAGTGAGCTTAACCGCCTTTATGGCAATTCTCAGGGCGTACCAAGTTAAGAAGCAAGATCTAGATTTTAGACAACTAACTTCACATTTAATCTTTACCAAAACATTCTCTTTGATTTGGACATTTTCCACACAATGTACAATGTATCAACACCAAGCATATCCGAGGAAAACTCATACAGTTACAATGTTTTCGTAATAACGTAATCTATTAACCTTTAATAACAAAAGGAAAATGACATACATTTTCATATTCCATCTATCGTCATGACCACCATTGTGGCTGACGGAAACCATTGTTCCAAAGTACCTTTATTGCATGTGTAATATTCTGAGGCTGGTTCTCCATAGTGAGACGACAAAGGAATGTTGTCTGTGGCCTAAGATTTACCATGGGTGTGAGGCGTCATAAAAAAAACACATCTTCAGACCCCTAGATCTCTCCTCCTCTGTTGGGGGTGAGAGATAATCTGTAGGGTTGTGGTCTCCTGTAACCTGACCTGATCAGAACAGTCATGACACACACACACACACACACACACACACACACACACACACACACACACACACACACACACACACACAAATCAGGACCATGGACAGCCACATCATAATTAGCTTGCGTTGATTTGACTAAATCGTTTTTGGTGTCTTTTAGTTGTCACTGTATTAGACTAGGCAGAGGAGATTTGATGATGTTGAAATGGTGCTGGAATAGTGATGGCAGCTCCTGTTTTCTTTGTGACTTGCGGTAACTCTCTGTGGTTCTCAATCAATAGTTGTTTAGTGGTCCGAAAATGTCGGAAACATTAACTGGCTTAACCATGCTGTGGATCATGTACTGTAACTGTCTGATATTGTACATGCTTTGTGGACTTCACTGGTGTCATGACGTTGGCCTGGGGGTAGGTTTATGACAGTCATAAATACCTCTCCCCCCCTTTTTCCTCTCTCTACCCTACTGATGTTACATTTGAAAACCCCTTGGTTAACATAGAGATTCTGGGAACATCAGAAGGTTGGGGTTGGAAATGAACTATATTCTGGTTAGCCGACCAATTGAACATATGCAGTGGTACTTAATGAATATGATGTCAGTTCGGTTGTCATCTGAGATATTCTCATCAATGATAAGATGACATAAACTCAACAGTGTAAGGTCTACACATCAGAGTTATCGGATTCACATGGAATTGTTGTTCAATTTAAATGTTTGAATATGAAATGATTCATGATGGGATGAAATGTGATTTTAGCTTCTAAAATGTGAGAATTGGGTTTTCATGACTGAATTAGGCCCGACTCAGTGGCCCGCCCACGTGAAGAGACATAAGTTGTAAACTATGAAACACACCCCTTTTCTCCCTTCCTATATAAGCCCTTGACGAAAATATAACCTCCTGTTCCGAGGATGTGAGGACGACGGTCCGATGTCAGAATGGTTCAGATAATAACTACAGAATGAAGCCAACATCAGCGTGAGCTTTGGTTGCGAATGGTATGAACTTTGAACTCTTATTCACCACAGAAGTGATACCTCCTAGCCATTGAGTTAGCAACAGCAGCTGCAAAAGAGGGTTAGGAAGGAACAGACAGAGTATCTCGTCTATCACACAACGACGTTACTACAATGTATCCAAATGACCACCGGAGACATTCTTCAAAGGACAAAGGACTCGGGTTGGCAACACGGCCTTCCATCTACAACCAACCTACCGAAGCGCATCTCAGAGTAAATATTTATTGCATTTTCCTTTTCCAAATGGGCGGTAAGTTAGAATGCATAAAATACTGTATTTACGATAGCACAGCTTCTCCCTTTGTCTCTGTCTTCCCGCTCTTTCACTCAATCCCAGCCCTTCTCTTTTGTGTAACCAGCTGTCATATCTGTTCCGCCCGCCAGGGATGTTTTCCTTTATGACGTAATTTGTAATCAAGGTATGATTAATTATGTGTATATGTAATTCTGTGTGATTAGTTAGGTATTTAGTAAATAAATAATTAAACCCAATTTTGTTTTGCTGATTCAAATTGTTAGCCAGGGTTCGTGAAGATAACCAAGAATTTACAACTTTCAGATGAGATTGAATTAAGGTGACAATTAATATTGACTGCTATTGATGTAAAATATTACTAGGTCTTTAAGAGTTTATTCGGAAGATAACAACTCTATAACTATTATTTCGTGGTTCCCCGACTCTCTAGTTAATTACATTTACATGATTAGCTCAATCAGGTAATATTAATTACGGAGAAAGGATTTTATAGAATAGCATGTCATATCACTTAATCCGGCATAGCCAAAGACACGACACTGGACAGAGATTGCTATCCGGTTTTGTGATAAAAACAAAGGCGTAGATGAATTTATTCTGCCACTGTGTCTTCTTATTGTCTCAGCCTTTAGGCCGTATATATTACGGTTGCAAGGCATATGAATTAACAGGTTATAGAGCAAAAAACACAATTATCACATATAGGTTGTAATATGGCTTTGTTTTTCCATATACGGGTCTCCCATTCAACAGCTAACCTATCCCTAGCCGTCATAACTTCTGAAATGCTGCATCTGTAACTGCAAGCTAAAAGCATTCCAGAATTTCTCCCTGACTGTACATTAATTATTAATTACATTATAATCCTGAGGAAAAAGTGTTTTTCTTCCTCTACCATTGTTATTCCAGTAATCCCAATAGTGACAATAATTGAGAGAGAACTAGAGGGAGAACTTCCTTTCATTACTGTGCTCATGTGGTTATCTACAGTAACTGTCTCTCTATTGGATATGATGGGGGCTAACTATAATAAATGTGTCCAGGGACACATGGTGTAAATCAGGGTCAGTGATGAGACAGTGACCTCGCCCCAGCCTGGACACGTTCTGTCATTAAAACAGGGACAGTCAACTAGATTCAGCGGCGGGCCGTTTTTTTTTTCTTGAGCAGATGGTCAGGGGCCGGAACACAATTTCAAATCATTTGTGGACTGCAAATTGACCACAAGGATCCAAAACGGACATAATATTTGATTAAAACATAAAATATTTGTATACTATCATGTGTCTTTCTATTCAATTATGTGTGGGAATACTTGGGAACAGATTTCCTAAATTAAAATAATTTGGAGCTGATTTCCTGGCGTTTTTACAGTCTTTGATGTCCAGCAATGAAAATATAAAAATACATATATTTTTTTATTTTGTTGTGCTCAGAAAACTTGGGGCCAAATAAAACCACCTTTGGGCCAAATTCAGCTCACAGTTGGGGAACCCTGCTCTAAAATGTCAGCTCCTATTTATACACTGCCAGGCATCAAGCTATACCATTCCCCAGAAAATGTCCTTTTAAATTATTGTCACTCAATTATTTATTAGTGTGCGTTCAGGACTTATTATGCGTGTTGAATAATTCAAGCAGGTTAATAATTCAAAATTAGATAAAAAATGGTCTGGGTTAACTCAGTTAACAATTAGCTTGGGAGAGTAAGGCTGCATGCATACAGGAAGCCCAATTCTGATATTTCTTTCACTAATGGTCTTTTTACCAATCAGATCAGCTCTGATTGGTCAAAAGACCAACTAGTGGAAAAAATATCAGAATTGGGCTAACTGTGTCAACACAGCCTTAGAGAGCCACTGACTGACTGTTTGTGAACTGCGTGACTAGTCATTTATTATGTCTGTGATGCTGTGATAATGCTCTGATATTATGTAGCCTATGACTTGGAACACGTTGTTGACATTGTGTTGCTTGACACTTTTAAATATTATCTAGTCATAACAAACTTAGTCATACTAATAGAAATATGACTAAGATGTTCTAACTCTGTCTGCAGGTGATCTGTCTTTCTCTGTCATTTGTCTACATGTGGGTTATTGGCTGCAACTTGCAAGTGTTTTTCAAGTGTGTGTGTGTGTGTGTGTGTGTGTGTGTGTGTGTGTGTGTGTGTGTGTGTGTGTGTGTGTGTGTGTGTGTGTGTGTGTGTGTGTGTGAATGAGAGTCCGCACATGCGTGAGTAGCAAATAAGGCTGGTGTGTTGAAAATATAACAGCTCTTGTCTAGTCATTATATTGAATTAGTTTTGAGGAGTGAGAACATGTGTGTCAGTGAAGTCTCCTCAGAGGAGGAAGGGGAGGACAGTGAAATCCTCCTCGGTGAAATGTATAGTGAAACATTAAAAATGTTATCCTTTTAGATAACACTATACTAAATATACATATGTCACCAAATAATTGATTAAAATACACTGTTTTGCAATGAAGGTCCACAGTAACTTCAACAGCAATGTCTGGGGTAGCACCATGGTGTAGCTGAAGGACAGCTAGCTTCCGTCCTCCTCTAGCTACATTGACTTCAATACAAAACCTAGGACGTGTCACGCCCTGACCGTAGAGAGCGTTTTATGTCTCTATTTTGGTTTGGTCAGGGTGTGATTTGGGTGGGCAGTCTATGTTCTATGTTCTATGATTTTCTATTTCTATGTGTTTGGCCGGGTGTGGTTCTCAATCAGAGGCAGCTGTCTATCGTTGTCTCTGATTGAGAACCATACTTAGGTACCCTTTTCCCCCACCTGTTTTGTGGGAAGTTAACTTTGTAGTTGTTCAGGGCACATAGCCCAAAGCGTCACGGTTGTTTTTTTTGTTCTTCGTTTTGTTGGCGTCATTTTTAAATAAAGTTAAAATGTATGCTTACCATGCTGCACCTTGGTCCAGTCCTTCAGCCAGACGTAATTTATTTAAATTTGCCTTGCTAACTTCAGAAGCTAGCTAGCTACCAGAGCGAGTGTGCAGTTTTCTCCGCCAGAATGGCCGCTGCCAAAAACGTTGTGGAAGAACCCCCATTCTCTGCGGTACACGGAAAAAGTGTGAATTAAAAGCAAGGGTCGACCTCTGCCTGAGATCAGTTTCATGAAGAAGGATAAAGGTGAGGGCGTTCAATACCAACTGATATCAATAGTATATATGGTTAACAGGCAGCCTATCGTCAAGCCACCTGTTTTAATGGCCTTGCCTGCTTTTTGGAAAGTCGATCCTTGGTCGAAACGTGGATATAGTGACCTGAAGAACAGGTACAGTTGAAGTCGGAAGTTTACATGCACTTAGGTTGCAGTCATTAACTTGTTTTTCAACCACTCCAAAAAATTATTGTTAACAAACTATAGTTTTGGCAAGCCGGTTAGGACATCTAATTTGTGCATGACACAAGTAATTTTTCCAACAGTTGTTTACAGACAGATTATTTCACTTATAATTCACTGTATCACAATTCCAGTGGGTCAGAAGTTTACATACACTAAGTTGACTGTGCCTTTAAACAGCTTGGAAAATTCCTGAAAATGATGTCATGGCTTTAGAAGCTTCTGATAGGCTAATTGACATCATTTGAGTCAATTGGAGGTGTACCTGTGGATGTATTTCAAGGCCTACCTTCAAACTCAGTGCCTCTTTGCTTGACATCATGGGAAAATAAAAATCAGCTAAGACCTCAGAAAAACAATTGTAGACCTCCACAAGTCTGGTTCAACCTTGGGAGCAATTTCCAAATGCCTGAAGGTACCAGGTTCATCTGTACAAACAATAGTACGCAAGTATAAACACCATGAGACCACGCAGCTATCTTACCGCTCAGGACGAGACACGTTCTGTCTCCTAGAGATAAACATACTTTGGTGCAAAAAGTGCAAACCAATCCCAGAACAACAGCAGATGCTGGAGGAAACAGATATGAAGATGCTGGAGGAAACAAGTACAAAAGTATCTATATTCATATTAAAACGAGTCCTGTATCGACATAACCTGAAAGGCCGCTCAGCAAGGAAGAAGCATCTGCTCCAAAACCGCCATAAAAAAGCCAGACTATGGTTTGCAACTGCACATGGGAACAAAGATCGTACCTTTTGTAGAAATTTCCTCTGGTCTAATGAAACAAAAATAGAACTGTTTGGCCATAATGACCATCGTTATGTTTGGAGGAAAAAGGGGGAGACTTGCAAGCCAAAGAACACCATCCCAACTGTGAAGCACGGGGGTGGCAGCATCATGTTGTGGGGTGCTTTGGTGCAGGAAGGACTGGTGCACTTCACAAAATAGATGGCATCACGAGGGAGGAAAATTGTGTGCATATATTGAAGCAACATCTCAAGACATCAATCAGGAAGTCGCAAATGGGTCTTCCAAATGGACAATGTCCCAAGGCATACTTCCAAAGTTGTGGCAAAATGACTTAAGGACAACAAAGTCAAGGTATTGGAGTGGCCATCACAAAGACCTTACCTCAATCCTATAGAACATTTGTGGGCAGAACAGAAAAAGTGTGTGCGTGCAAGGAGGCCTACAAACTTGACTCAGTTACACCAGCTCTGTCAGGAGGAATGGGCCTAAATTCACCCAACTTATTGTGGGAAGCTTGTGGAAGGCTACCCGAAACGTTTGTCCCAAGTTAAATAATTTATAGGCAATGCTACCAAATACTAATTTAGTGTATGTAAACTTCTGACCCACTGGGAATGTGATGAAAGAAATAAAACCTGAAATAAATTATTCTCTCAACTATTATTCTGACATTTCACATTCTTAAAATAAAGTGTGATCCTAACTGACCTAAGACAGGGAATCTTTACTAGGATTAAATGTCAGGAATTGTGAAAAATGTTGTTTAAATGTATTTGACCAAGGTGTATGTAAACCTCCGACTTCAACTGTATGTTCTCAAGCTTCTTATCAACACCACTGCGTTTTTGGGTATGCAATAATTTTCTTTAAGAGGACACGACGAGAGGGAAAGTTCAGCCAACAAGAGCAACTATAAGGAGCTTGCAGAAGTAATTGCACGGTACGATGCTTTTCTTGCTGAACCTATCGAGCTTTCGACTGTCTTTTCTGGGATGTTGAAAACAATTCTAAATTACTTGATGGCTTCCATCGCCTCATCCATTAAAAGTTAGATTAAAGAGAGAGGTTGACACACCACATTTTTACATGTGAGCTCAAGTAAGCTTTCTATTTTCCTCCAGGGACTTATTTAGCAAAGATGATAACACAATCACCCCGGACAGAAACTCATTACATAAATGTTGCAGCAGCCTAGGCTACACCTAAACATCCCATGCAGCATGTCAGAAATCTGACATGTTGTATGGGATCAAAACGAGACTATTTTTCATTCTGATCAACTGTAGGCTACTAATAAGAGCAGCTGCATACAGCCTATGCGCCCTGTACATCTGGTCAGGGTAACTAATTGGTAGCGTTATGTATTTATAGTCCATTGGTGTGTCAGGAGAAAATGTGATCAAATTTTGTTTATACTCAAAATTGGGCTGGCTAGGCTGCCGATACGTTTTTAATCCAAAATGATTAACTGGAATTAATCAATCAACATAATAGTGATGACAGATGTGATTTAAATGTTGCATAGGCCTGCATGATGCAAACAGCACAAAGCAAGCTCAGCCCTGTGAGTTCTATTGTCTATCAGTTGTTGTCTATGTGTCTGGGTAGAGGAAATCCCACTCCTAATCTAGTCTAAATGTAATTTATATGAACAAATATAACGTAGCTGCAGTTTGACAGGGTTATCATCCCCCCAGGGCCAGGTTTTTAAAACCATGTGACCTGATTAGGAAAAACTGGTCCCATCATAGCCCATATAAAACATTTTTACAACAATTAATCAGTCATACGTCCAGAGTTTTCCTAGTTAGTTTAACATACAGACTAACCGATGCCCCCGCACATTGACTCTGTACCGGTGCCCCCTGTATAAAGTCTCGCTACTGTTATTTTATTGTTGTTCCTTAATTATTTGTTATTTTTCAGATTTTTTTATTTTCTTATTTTTTTTATTTTTTACTTCAGTTTATTTAGTAAATACTTTCTTAACACTTGTTTTTTTCTTCTTAAAACTGCATTTTTGGTGAAGGGCTTGTAAGTAAGAATTTACCTGTAAGGTCTACACCTATTGTACTGAGCCCTTTCCAACACTGTGTATGTAGCCCTCTCATTCCCATTCCCCACAGTATTGTACTATAAAGGTCTTTATTAAATGCTTTAGATTAAAATAATTAGTCTTTGACGATTTTTTTAAAGACATTTTGTTATCTCTGTGCGTTCCACACCTATACCGTGGGTCTTTTTTCAAGTCACCAGCCTCCACTTGTGTGTGTGTGTGTGTGTGAGTAGCAAATAAGGATGGTGTGTTAAAAATAAAACAGCTCGTCTAGTCGTTATACTGACTTATTTACAGTGCCTTGCGAAAGTATTCGGCCCCCTTGAACTTTGCAACCTTTTGCCACATTTCAGGCTTCAAACATAAAGATATAAAACTGTATTTTTTTGTGAAGAATCAACAACAAGTGGGGCACAATCATGAAGTGGAACGACATTTATTGGATATTTCAAACTTTTTTAACAAATCGAAAACTGAAAAATTGGGCGTGCAAAATTATTCAGCCCCTTTACTTTCAGTGCAGCAAACTCTCTCCAGAAGTTCAGTGAGGATCTCTGAATGATCCAATGTTGACCTAAATGACTAATGATGATAAATACAATCCACCTGTGTGTAATCAAGTCTCCGTATAAATGCACCTGCACTGTGATAGTCTCAGAGGTCCGTTAAAAGCGCAGAGAGCATCATGAAGAACAAGGAACACACCAGGCAGGTCCGAGATACTGTTGTGAAGAAGTTTAAAGCCGGATTTGGATACAAAAAGATTTCCCAAGCTTTAAACATCCCAAGGAGCACTGTGCAAGCAATAATATTGAAATGGAGGGAGTATCAGACCACTGCAAATCTACCAAGACCTGGCCGTCCCTCTAAACCTTCAGCTCATACAAGGAGAAGACTGATCAGAGATGCAGCCAAGAGGCCCATGATCACTCTGGATGAACTGCCAGAGATCTACAGCTGGGGTGGGAGACTCTGTCCATAGGACAACAATCAGTTGTATATTGCACAAATCTGGCCTTTATGGAAGAGTGGCAAGAAGAAAGCCATTTCTTAAAGATATCCATAAAAAGTGTTGTTTAAAGTTTGCCACAAGACACCTGGGAGACACATCAAACATGTGGAAGAAGGTGCTCTGGTCAGATGAAACCAAAATTGAACTTTTTGGCAACAATGCAAAACGTTATGTTTGGTGTAAAAGCAACACAGCTGAACACACCATCCCCACTGTCAAACATGGTGGTGGCAGCATCATGGTTTGGGCCTGCTTTTCTTCAGCAGGGACAGGGAAGATGGTTAAAATTGATGGGAAGATGGATGGAGCCAAATACAGGACCATTCTGGAAGAAAACCTGATGGAGTCTGCAAAAGACCTGAGACTGGGACGGAGATTTGTCTTCCAACAAGACAATGATCCAAAACATAAAGCAAACTCTACAATGGAATGGTTCAAAAATAAACATATCCAGGTGTTAGAATGGCCAAGTCAAAGTCCAGACCTGAATCCAATCGAGAATCTGTGGAAAGAACTGAAAACTGCTGTTCACAAATGCTCTCCATCCAACCTCACTGAGCTCGAGCTGTTTTGCAAGGATAAATGGGAAAAAATGTCAGTCTCTCGATGTGCAAAACTGATAGAGACATACCCCAAGTGACTTACAGCTGTAATCGCAGCAAAAGGTGGCGCTACAAAGTATTAACTTAAGGGGGCTGAATAATTTTGCACGCCCAATTTTTCAATTTTTAATTTGTTAAAAAAGTTTGAAATATCCAATAAATGTCGTTCCACTTCATGATTGTGTCCCACTTGTTGTTGATTCTTCACAAAAAAATACAGTTTTATATCTTTATGTTTGAAGCCTGAAATGTGGCAAAAGGTCGCAAAGTTCAAGGGGGCCGAATACTTTCGCAAGGCACTGTATGGAGAGTAAGATTGTGTGTGTGTATGGTGTGTGTGTGTGTGTGTGTCATGGGAATGTTTGTGTCATGGGAATGGGATGAGTCACATCTCACCTCCCTCCCACCCCACTGCCAGACACTCACACACACACACACGCATACCGGCATACCTGCACACACATACGGGTTAGGGCCAGAGTTCACGACATGATATGTCTGTCTTTTCTCTCTGATTGATGGATTGATAGTACAGTAGGTATTGACTGTGGTTGAGGTGATAAGCTGCAGCACAGTAATCACATACACATCCCTAGAGAGTGTTGAGGCTTGGAGAGACCATCTGCTGCTAAACTCAGGGACCTTCAGGACCAGATCAGAAAAGCCTTGCTATATCTAGTATCATTACAGTTGCTCATTAACAGACTAGTGTCCCCTCATATCTGACTGCGTGTGTGTTACTGATCAGGTTTTCAGGGTCCACTGGAGCATGTGAAATGACTCTACAAGAGCCACTAATGACTCATACTGGTGCCACCTTTCCCTTTCTATCTCAAGTGCACACACACAAGCACACAATCATTTTACACAATGCACATAACTTTAAAAGATGATTAATGGTCACCCCTTATCCACAAAGACTGATTATCATATTGTGTTGAGATTAATGTGGTCAAAGCATGGTGCAATCAATACTGTATAAAAAGCTGTGTGATCATTTATCCATGTAGTAATTCATATAGCCTAACATGTCGTTTTTAATTATCCCTGGCTGCTGGCATAAATCAAGCTGCAACCATTAATGGTTTGGGAGAAGTAGAAGAGGACAGCTATAGATGGAGCTTCTCTCTCTGAATGGGCCTATAGAAGCTAATGTGAGCGCTATGAAGCCTGGCAGCTATTTATTTCCTCTATGAAATGCATTCATCTACATAAAAAAAAACAAGCTGTCAGGCTAAAAAAGAAAAAGAAAGAGCGAGAGAAAAAAACTACAGCCAAGGACATGGGCTTCGGCATGGCTGACTGAGGAGAGCGGAAAGCTTTCAAATCGGAGGTAAATCGTTGGATTCTGCAGGAGCCTCTCTCTCTCTCAGTCAAAGCAATGTCTGCCTTTATGGTAATGGGAGGATGGACGGCTACCGCTGTGTCCAGCCTGGATTACAGCGGCTCAATGGTGTGACTAAAAATAAATGAGAGACTGACTAAAGGTGCTATCAGGCCCTCTAAGAGGATGTTAAATTATCAGTAGGGTAATTTGATAATTATTGGTATTTTATAGATATTTGAAGTGTCTCTGAAATGAGTTCCATGGTAATTTTGTATACATCTATTCAATTTCCACTGGTGGAGGAGGTCAGTCTCATCTGGTTCCTCTTCAATTTAACTCATCAGTATTAGTCCTAAATAATGTGGCTCTGGATTGTATTGATTTACCCTTCGTTATACCATGGTGAGTCTAATCCTGAATGCTGATTGGTTAAAACCGCATTCCATTCGGTGTCTATTCCACAAGTTACCACCAGCTAAATCTATGATATTAAAATGCCTATTTACTCTGTTCCTATCTGACTGCACAATCCACTGTCTCATCAGCCCAGCAAAGCAATTTATACATTTGATCTCCACTATAAAAAGCAACTACTAGACATTATCTCATATTTCTTTTAGGCTAACATTTCATTTTCAACAGCAGATATTTGTGTAAACCTTGCTGTCTGTCCTCTGACATTTGCAACATTGTTTCAATATTCAAATCTCCAGCTGCACTTTTATTTATTTTTATTCCTATGATTTATGTTTCCTGTTTATTAAGAATAACATTGACGGACCATTTTCAGGTAGCCTAGTTAGTTGGGTTTTAGAGAACAGTCGATGACATGGCATTCATCCATTGGTTGACGCAATAGAACATTTGCAATGTAGTCTTCATGGAACGCGACCAGTACCAACGACAGGTGGATCCTCATATGAAACAAAATGATACTTCAAAAGGAGATACAATAAACATTTATTTTACAGAAAAACAAACATAATGGTAATGATATAATGCATAGCATTAACATTTCAGGATGGATTATCCCAAAGTACTGCATGAGAAAGGCACGCTCTGTCTAGGACACCTAACTTGAATTACATGTGACTTGGCAAGATAACAATACGGGAATGTATTGGCAGCATTTCCAAAGGAAAATGGGCGTGAGCCCGTGACATTTAGGCCCTACCTGTGCTCAAGTTGAGAATTTTTTTGACCTTTGTCTTGTTTTTAATCAACAGCTAATACTTTTGTCCCTGTGTCATTCTCTGGGTTGAGAAGACAAATGAATACACAGCATAACTTGTATTTATTTTTCATGGGATGAGTTTCAGTTGCTTCGTACAGTTTAACTTTCATAACATTTTAAAGGCCCTGAAACCTTTGTCTCTGTTTTGGAGGCCATTGAACTCCAGACTGCGATCTGAGGATGATTGTTTAGAGGGATGTTTAAGGATGGGCCTTCAGCCTCTATCATAGCCAACAGCGGTAGGCCTAACTCAAGAGTAAGGATTCTCTGGTGGTGTCAAGCTACATAAATCCCTGCTTTCATTGCAGCAACCTGACTGTTTTCTCCCCTTAGCCCATCACCAATGCTTAACGGGTCCTATTGTGCATCGAGGTCCTGTCTGTCAAAATTCTGCGTAAATGGATGGGTCTGCAAGAGTAAGCAAAATGCTTCAGTTAAAGTTTTCTCTGTGCTAGAGGCTAAAGCTGTACGCTGTAGTTAGGTTAACCCTCAACTATGGCTTCATGTGACATAGCTGTTAGCTTTGAGCCAAAGCTGTGCACTACAATTACACTCAGCTACTCAGACCACAACAAAACAATTACATTAGCTACTGTTGGCTGTTTATCGTCAGCTGTAGGCACTGCAGGCTATGCTAAGGTTAACTCTGATCTCAAGTTGAGCTAAAATCAAATCAAATCTTCAAATAAAATGTTATTGGTCCCATACACATATTTAGCAGATGTTATTGTGTGTGTGTAGCAAAATGCTTGCTCCAACAGTACAGTAGTATCTAAAAAATTCACAACAATACACACAAATCTAAAAGTAAAAGGATGGAATTAAGAAATATATAATTATTAGATTGAGCAATGTCGGAGTGGCATTGACTAAAATACAAAAGAATAGAATACAGTATATAAACTCAACAAAAAAAGAAACCTCCTCTCACTGTCAACTGCTTTTATTTTCAGCAAACTTAACATGTGTATATATTTGTATGAACATAACAAGATTCAACAACTGAGACATAAACTGAACAAGTTCCACAGACATGTGACTAACAGAAATTGAATAATGTGTCTCTGTACAAAGGGGGGTCAAAATCAAAAGTTGCAGTCAGTATCTGGTGTGGCCACCAGCTGGATTGAGTACTGCAGTGCATCTCCTCCTCATGGACTGCACCAGATTTGCCAGTTATTGCTGTGAGATACACAGATACCCCACTCTTCCACCACGGCACCTGCAAGTTCCCGGACATTTCTGGGGAGAATGGCCCTAGCCCTCACCCTCCGATCCAACAGGTCCCAGACGTGCTCAACGGGATTGAGTTCCGGGTTCTTCACTGGCCATGGCAAAACACTGAGATTCCTGTCTTGCAGGAAATCACGCACAGAACGAGCAGTATGGCTGGTGGCATTGTCATGCTGAAGGGTCATGTCAGGATGAGCCTGCAGGAAGGGTACCACATGAGGGAGGAGGACGTCTTCCCTGTAGCACACAGCATTGAGATTGCCTGCAATGACAACAAACTCAGTCCGATGATGCTGTGACACACCGCCCCAGATCATGACGGACCCTCCACCTCCAAATCGATCCCGCTCCAGAGTACAGGCCTCGGTGTAACGCTCATTCCTTTGACAATAAATACGAGTCCAACCATCACCCCTGGTGAGACAAAACTGCGACTCATCAGTGAAGAGCACTTTTTGCCAGTCCTGCCTGGTCCAGCGACGGTGGGTTTGTGCCCATAGGCGATGTTGTTGCCGGTGATGGCTGGGGAGGACCTGCCTTACAACAGGCCTACAAGCCCTCAGTCCAGCCTCTCTCAGCCTATTGTGGACAGTCTGAGCACTGATGGAGGGATTGTGCATTCCTGGTGTAACTCGGGCAGTTGTTATTGCATCCTGTACCTGTCCCGCAGGTGTGATGTTCGGATGTACCGATCCTGTGCAGGTGTTGTTACACATGGTCTGCCACTGTGAGGACGACCAGCTGTCTGTTCTGTCTCCCTGTAGCGCTGTCTTAGGCATCTCAAAGTACGGACATTGCAATTTATTGCCCTGGCCACATCTGCAGTCCTCATGCCTCCTTGCAGAATGCCTAAGGCACGTTCACGCAGATGAGCAGGGACCCTGGGCATCTTTCTTGAGGTGTTTTTCAGAGTCAGTAGAAAGGCCTCTTTACTTTCTTAAGTTTTCATAACTGTGACCTTAATTGCCTACCAAGCTGTTAATGTCTGAATAACCGTTCCACAGGTGCATGCTCATTAGTTGCTTATGGTTAATTGAACAAGCATGGGAAACAGTGTTTAAACCCTTTACAATGAAGATCTGTGAAGTTATTTGTATTTTTACGAATTATCTTTGAAGGACAGGATCCTGAAAAGGGGACATTTCTTTTTTTGCTGAGTTTACATATGAGATGAGTACAGCAGTATATAGACATTATTAAAGTGATTAGTGTTCCATTATTAAAGTGGCTAGTGATTCCAAGTCTATGCATATAGGGCAGCAGCGTCAAACGTGCAGGGTTGCATAACCGGGTGGAAGCTGGCTAGTGATGGCTATATAACAGTTTGATGGCCTTGAGATAGAAGCTGCTTTTCAGTCTCTCGCTCCCAGCTTTGATGCACCTGTACTGACCTTACCTTCTGAATGATAGCAGGGTGAACAGGCCGTGGCTTGGGTGGTTGATGTCCTTGATGATCTTTTTGGCCTTCCTGTGTCATCGGTTGCTGTAGGTTTCATGGACGGCAGGTAGTTTACCCCCGGTGATGCGTTGGGCAGACTGCACCACCCTCTGGTGAGCCCTGCGGTTGTGGGCGACGCAGTTGCCGTACCAGACGTTGATACAGCTTGACAGGATGCTCTCAATTGTGCATCTGTAAAGGTTTGTGAGGGTTTTAATGGCTAAGCGCTGTTGCACATTCTTCACCACACTGTCTGTTTGGGTGGACCATTTCAGATCGTCAGTGATGTGTACACCAAGGAACTTGAAGCTTTCCACCTTCTCCACTGTGATTCTGTCGATGCCTCCTCCCTGTAGGCTGTCTCGTCATTGTTGGTAATTAGGCCCACTACTGTTGTGTCGTTTGTAAACTTGATGATTGAGTTGGAGGCGTGCGTGACCACGCAGTCATGGGTGAACAGTGAGTACAGGAGGGGGCTGAGCATGCACCCTTGTGGGGCCCCTGTGTTGAGGATTAGCGATGTGGAGGTGTTGTTTCCTACCTTCACCACCTGGGGGCAGCCCGTCAGGAAGTCCAGGACCCAGTTGCACAGGGCGGGTTTCAGACCCAGGGCCCCGAGCTTAAAGATGAGCTTGGAAGGTACTATGGTGTTGAATGCTGAACAATAGTCAATGAACAGCATTCCTACATGCAGTAGGTATTCCTCTTGTCCAGATGGGATAGGGCAGTGTGCAGTGTGATGGCGATTGAATCGTCTGTGGATCTATTGGGGCAGTAAGCACATTTAAGTGGGTCTAAGGTGTCAGGTAAGGTGATATGATCCTTAACGAGCCTCTCAAAGCACTTCATGATGACAGAAGTGAGTGCTACAGGCCTATATTCATTTAGTTCAGTTACCTTTGCTTTCTTGGGTACAGGAACAATGGTGAACATCCTGAAGCAAGTGGGGAAAGCAGACTGGGATAGGGAAAGATTGAATATGTCCATAAACACTCCAGCCAGCTGGTCTGCGTATGCTCTGAAGATGCAGCTAGGGATGCCGTCTGGGCAGCCCTGCAAAGGTTAACACGCTTAAATGTCTTATTCACTTCGGCAACAGAGAAGGAGAGCCCACAGTCCTTGGTAGCGGGCCGCATCGGTGGCACTGTGTTATCCTCAAAGCGGGCAAAGAAGGTGTTTAGCTTTTCCAGAAGCAAGACGTCGGTGTCCGCGACGTGGCTGGTTTTCCCTTTGTAGTCCGTGATTGTCTGTAGACCCTGCGTCATATGTCTCATGTCTGAACCGTTGAATTGCAACTCCACTTTTTCGCTGTACTGACATTTTGCCTGTTTGATTGCCTTACGAAGGGAATAAATACACTGTTTGTATTCTGCCATATTCCCAGTCACCTTGCCATGGTTAAATGCGGTGGTTCGAGCTTTCAGTTTTGCGCAAATGCTGCCATCTATCCACAGTTTCTAGTTTGGGTCGGTTTTAAAAGTCACAGTGGGTACAACATCTCCTATACACTTCCTTATGAACTCAGTCCCCGTATCCGTGTATTCGTCAATGTTATTCTCAGAGGCACCCAGAACATATCCGCATGATCAAAACAATCTTGAAGAATGAATTCTGATTGGTCAGACCAGCATTGAATAGACATTAGCACGGGTACTTCCTGTTTGAGTTTTTGCCTATAGGAAGGGAGGAGCAAAATAGAGTCGTGATCAGATTTGCCGACGGGAGGGCGGGGAAGTAGGCATTTTGAAAAGTTGAGTAGCAGTGGTCCAATGTTTTGGTAGATCTTCAGGTAGCATTTTTTCAAAAATGTGTTTTGTTAAAATCTCTAGCAACAATAAATGTGGCCTCAGGATATGTGATTTCCAGTTTGCATAAAATCCAGTGTAGTTCTTTGAGGGCCATCGTGATATCGTCTTGAGGGGGAATATACACGGCTGTGACTATAACCACAGATAATTATCTTGGGAGGTAATACGGTCGGAATTTAACTGTGAGGTATTCTAGGTCGGGTGAACAAAAGGACTAGAGTTTCTGTATGTTATCACAATCACACCATGAGTAGTTAATCATGAAACAGACACCCCTGCCTTTCTTCTTCAGGGAGAGTTCTTTATTCCTGTCTGCGCGATGTGCTGAGAAACCAGCTGGCTGTAAGGACGGGGACAGTATATCCCAAGAGAGTCATGTTTCCGTGAAACAGAGTATGTTACAATCCCTGATGTCTCTTTGGAAGGAGATCCTCGCTCTGAGCTAGTCTACTTTATTGTCCAGAGACAGAACATTAGCGAGTAATATACTCGGAACAGGTGGATGGTGTGCACTCCCTCTGAGTCGGACTAGAAGTCAACTCCAAATATCCTCTTCTCCCCGGAATAAATTAAATTGCCTTGGGGGTTATGAACAAAGTGGTATTCCTGGTCGTAATGCTGGTGAGTTACCGTCGCTCTGATATCCAAAAGTTATTTCCGACTGTATGTAATAACACAAAACATTTCTGGGATAATAATGTAAGAAATGACACACAAAAAATGAAATACTGCAAAGTTGCTTAGGAGCTAGAATAAGAGCTGCCATATCTGTCAGCGCCATCTAGACCATCTGTCTTAGCCTTCTGCTGATAAAAGGCCCCCAAAAGCAGCAGAATGCATGGTGAAGTGGTTATATGAACCTCAGTATCTGTACTACAGTACACTGCCTGCATACTAAGGTTAGGTCTGAGCTATATACCAGAAGTATTAAGGTAATGAGGTATGGTAAGACTCTACATAGCAAGTGATCATAGCACAGCTATACATAATTCAGCAAGCAAATCTATTGGGTTCTTTGAATTTTTGATCTATGTTGACCCTTTCTGTGCCTTAAAAAGCTTTGTCCCTCATATCCTTCCTTTCATCCCTTGGCTCCATCCCACGGTCTGACAACCAGCTGACACTCTCTCTTGTCTCTGGACCAAAATCCCTGGGATTTAGCTAGGTAAAATCAGAGCACCAGAAAACAAACAAAGAAAAATAATTTCTTCCTCTCTCTCTCTCTCCCTCCCTCTCTCTCTTTGACTGTCACTCCAGACAGCATGAGTGAATAACAACAACATTCATTTCAAATAATGAGCAGCCCAGTATTGTTAGAGGGGTAGGATTGTCTGTTCTTACTGAAATATAAAATAGTTCTTATCTGCCACCCTAGACCCCCTTCAGTTTGCATGCCGCCCCAACAGGTCCAGGGCCCCACAAGGGTGTGTGCTCAGCACTCTCCTGTACTCCTTGTTCACCCACGACTGCGTGTCCATGCACGCCTCCAACTCAATCATCAAGTTTGCAGATGACACAACAGTAGTGGGCCTGATCACCAACAACGACGAGACAGCCTACAGGGAGGAGGTGAGGGCCCTCGGAGTGTGGTGTCAGGAAAACAACCACTCTCTCAACATCAACAAAACAAAGGAGATGATCGTGGACTTCAGGAAACAGCAGAGGGAGCACCTCCGTATCCACATTGAAGGTACAGCAGTGGAGAAGGTGGGAAGTGTTAAGTTCCTGGGCGTACACATCACAGACAAACTGAAATGGTCCACCCAGACAGACAGTGTGATGAAGAAGGTGCAACAGCGCCTCTTCAACCTCAGGAGGCTGAGGAAATCTGGCTTGTCACCCAAAACCCTGACAAACTTTTACAGATGCACAATCGAGAGCATCCTCTTGGTCTGTATCACAGCCTGGTACGGCAACTGCACCACCCTCAACCACAAGGCTCTCCAAAGGGTGGTGCGGTCTGCACAATGCATCACCGGTGGCAAACTACCTGCCCTCCATGACTCCTACACCACCCGATGTCACAGGAAGGCCATAAAGATCATCAAGGACAACAACCACCCGAGCCACTGCCTGTTCACTCCGCTACCATCCAGAAGGTGAGGTCAGTACAGGTGAATCAAATCTGGGGCCGAGAGACTGAAAAACAGCTTCTATCTCAAGGCCATCAGACTGTTAAACAGCAATCACTAACTCAGAGTGGCTGCTGCCTACTTTGAGACCCAATCACTGGACACTTTAATAAATGGATCACTAGTCACTTTAAATGATGCCACTTTAATAATGTCTACATATCTTACATTACTCATATCACATGTATATGCACCTTGCCTATGGCACTCGGCCATCGCACATCCATATACTTATGTGTACATCTTCTCATTCGATTTGTGTGTATTAGGTACATGTTGTGGAATTGTTAGATTACTTGACATATTACTGGACAATCAGAACTAGAAGCACAAGCATTTCGCTACACTCGCATTAACATCTGCTAACCATGTGCATGTGACCAATAAAATTGGATTTGATTTGAGTTCCTGGAAAAGCATCAGAGATTTTCGAAATCAACGCTATTTTCCAGCCACATGTCATACTGACATACTCATCAGCTGAAGAGTCATTACTTTGATGCTTTACGCTGTGCTTTCGAGGCACTTGACTTTCCCTTTCCCTCTGCGGAGTACATGTGGAGATATGGCCATGCCTACGCACACATTCACAGGGCTGATTACCTTTGTTTTAGTGGCACCTAGATTAGAGATGATGGCCTCACTTATAGGGGCTTAAAAGCTCTGTTTTCACCAGACAAGGGCTTTGAGACTCACTTCCAGACAATTTTTCACCCTCTGCAGCTAATGCATTTATAAGGCAAGCACATATCTAGTCCTGTTATAGCTGCTATTGAGAAAGGGAAAGAGGGATACCCTTCAGTTGCACAACTGAATGCATTCAACCGAAATGTGTCTTCTGGGAGCAGTTGTTGTTGGCGGTTAACTTCCTTGCTCAATGGAAGAATGGCAGACTTTTTTAACCAGCGAGCTTTCGGTTACGGGCACAACGCTCTTAACCGCTAGGCTACCTTGCACACCAAGGTAGCCTAGAGACAGAGCGCAATGGATCTTCCCCATCTGTTAGTCTCATCACAACGAATAAAGTCAATCGCCTCGCTCACTTGCTCAGACACAGTCGATTCCATGTTAGTACAGCCCTGGCTGTAAAAAGTGCTTTGTCATTGTGGGAGAAAGTAAAGCCACCGTAATGCAACATCAAGATGGCAGCAATTCATTTAGCAGCTCTAGTAACATTTATAACCTTGACTATATGTCTTGTTCATCTTTCCGTTCTGTTCCATCAGAACTGTGATTTATCACTATGTAAAAAATGCACATTAATCTGCTCCATGTTAATATATTCCACTTGTTGGGAAAGTAAATAATTAACGCAAACAATATGAGAGCAATTAGTGTGATATTTGTTGTTGTTGACATTAGGACACACATACAAACATGGACACACACACACACACACACACACACATACACTATCGAATACCTGTGCTGTGTCTTCTATCAGCGACCTACAGTATAAGGACGTTTAGAGTATCCCAGAATATCTCTTAGCAGCTTAAAGCAGTGCAGGTATGATATAATATAAAATGGTCTCAGGGAATATCTGAGAAAGTGAGCGAAAACAAGTCCTGCAAACCCGAAGTCATCATTTTGATAAAAGCTACCCGCTCACAACAAAGGAGTTGCCTTCAGGCTCTGAGCAGTGAGCAGTGTCAGATGTAGTAGGAAGAGAAAAGGGCTTCGTTACCACTGCCAGACCTGTGGCACAGATTCCCAGGGAGATAGAATCTTAGAATTGAATATATTTTTTCACTAATTGGCCTTTTGACCAATCAGATCAGCTCTGAAAAAGATCTGATGTGAAAAGATCTGATATGAACACGCAGCCTTACTGTACACTTTACCCTGAGTTAATTGGATAGGTCATATAGATTAGCAAATATTTCTGCCTACTGTGAACTTTACAGTTACATAAGACGTCTATTATTCATACACCATTGTTCATTTGCCTTCCTACATAATTATAAAACGCCAGTCATTGAAACACAATAGCTCATTCAGATTCATTAGTAATTACCCAAAACATCCATTACCCAGGCCTGATCCCCAACTCATTACAGCTAGCACATGCACTGCACTTACTCTTCATTAGAGCTACTTGTTAAAAAGGTGATTTCTGTCTTAATGCTGTTATGCTCAAACCCTTGGGGCTCTGGCTGTGGCTAGCCTACTTTCACATGAATTGTCCTTACGGCGCTTTCAAGACACACATTATAAAGACGACACGCTCCCATTATTAACTTTTTCTATCCTCCATTTGACCTCATTCTTCCTTAAATTGCTCAAATTGAATCATTTGACCTTAGAGCAGTGCTGCAGTTGCATGTTCACTATAGCATGATAATGGCAAGATGTCATATAGCCACAGAAAACTGCTCCTTGGTCCTTCAGTTGTGTACTACACAAAAATTACAGCATTTCAAAATGCCTCTATTCTTTAATGGCTGTTGCCCTCTGTGTACATCGTCGTAGCCAAGGAACATGGCAACATCAAGTCAATGAAACTGGACACTAGTTTAGATTGCACATTACTGCGACCAAATAGGCCAATGCATTACAAAGCCGGCGTCAATCCCAGTCTCACTGCAAGGATCTTATTAGTGGGGGCTGGGTTCACACGTACAGTATGACCCCTGATTACCACCCCAACCCCCCTGAGACACAGATACAGAGGTATAAACACAGCGGAAAAAGCTAAAATAATACATGTATAAACTATAATATTCCTGGATATGGCTCCAAGACAGGGAGATGTGTGTGTGTGTGTGTATGTCAGGTTGTGCATTATTGCAGTGTGTCTCCACGGTATGAGAGAATTAAAATGTACCCTTTGTCTCTTTTCAGTCAAGATGCTCCCATGCAAGAAGAATCCAAAAGTGAGGCCTTGTTTTAAGAGAGCTATGATGCCATCAATGTAAATCACCTTCTCAATAACTTTCAATCAATGTTATTATAATTTTGTGTTTTTATATTTGTTTTGATTTCTATTCCTCTTATGAGTTTTCAGTTTAGTTTCAGTTAGTTTACAGACCCGATTTGTTGGTTTTTATATAGTTTGATTTGTAAAAAAATATTTCTGTTTCGTTATATTAGTTTGTTTCAAGTTTTGTTTTATTGTTAGGGACAGAAAGCATGCGTGAGGCCTCCCGGGTGGCGCTAGGGTCTAGGGCACTGCATCGTAGTGCTAGCTGTGCCACCCAGCCTCTGTCGCAGCCGGCCGCGACCGGGAGGTCTGTGGGGCGACGCACAATTGACCTAGCGTCATCCGGGTTAGGGAGTGTTTGGCTTGTAGGGATATCCTTGTCTCATCGCGCACTAGCGACTCCTGTGGCGGACCGGGCGCAGTGCACGCTAACCAAGGTTGCCAGGTGCACGGTGTTTCCTCCGACACAATGGTGAGGCTGGCTTCCGGGTCGGATGCACGCTGTGTTAAGAAGCAGTGCGGCTTGGTTGGGTTGTGTTTCGGAGGATGCATGGCTTTCAACCTTCATCTCTCCAGAGCCCGTACGGCAGTTGTAGCGATGAGACAAGATAGTAACTACTAACAATTGGATACCACGAATTTGGGGAGAAAATAATAATAATTAAAAAGCATGCGTGGGAGGCTAGGAGGCATTTGTGTTGTATAGTTTTTTGGGGGGAAGTCACTTCTTGCCACTGGAAGAGCAGAAACACAATTGTGTCAGATCATCGGTTAGGTTTAAATTATAAAGTAAATTTCTATGTGACTTGGATTCAAATAAATAGTGCAGAAAATATGATGGAAACTCTATCTCGCACCTGTTTACACCAATCCAATGCTTTTGAACTTTAGTAGTACAAGTAAGAAGAATCAAGTTAGCGACCGAGCTGATTTTTTTCCCTGTTAGATAGTGATAGTGATATAGTCTCAGATATCCCAGACCTTGGAGCATCGTAAGATAGTCAGCACATGGTCTGGGGAGGAACTCCGCCAAAAATAATGGATAATGAAGATGTTGCATAAAGGGCATTTACATTTGAAATAAATTGTCACGGTTCCTCTCTGTGTAAGTGGGCATTCCCTCTGTCACCTAAGATG